>NC_059353.1:51405000-51487500 GCF_019703515.2 Myxocyprinus asiaticus | reverse complement strand
CACAGGTACAGCCAAGGGTGTGTGCATTTGTTTATTAAAGATAAAATAGAAAGAAAGAAAGAAAGAAAGAGGCTAAATTATTCCATTCAGTCAGATCATATTGGCTGACATTCAGTTAAACTACATTAGTTATGCATTGGTGATCATGATGCATTTATTGCATGCTTGATTATGACTGTAATTAACCTGTGTGTGAGTGTGTGTGTGTGAAAAGCAGCCCTGTCGCTCAGGAGAGATGATGTGTGTGTCAGAATATTAAACACAAACCTTCAACACATCTGATATGCTTCTCTGTTGCTCTGCGTTATTTCAGTGCAGTCATTATAATGATCTAAATGCTTCAGTCAGGTCAATGTCAATGATATTATATTGTGCACCAATTAAACCAAAACAAAAACAATTTCACTCTCCAATAAACTGTCAGGTGAATCACACAAAAATCACATTTCAGTCTTCAAAGAAGAAGAAAAATTAAAAATTAATTTTTATAATGAAATCAAAGCCTGTTTTAGGATCAGTAATTTTTTTTTGCTCTGCAGCCATTTTTTTTTTTCCATGACAATTAAACACATTTACCCCCAAAATTATCTTGACCATAATGCAAAGTATTTTTAAATTCTGAATTAAATGTCAGCATGAAATTAAAGTTTGGTTACACTTTCTTTGAAGCCCTTATTTATAATGCATTACTAATGAGTAAGTCTTCTTATAAACATTCATAAGATATTATTAAGTGGTTATAAGACATTACAAGTCATGCTGGAAGTTATATACATTACACATGCACAAACACACAATAACACACATTCAATGCACATTTTGAGATATTATGAAAAACACTTGCTACAAGGTTAAAATAGATCAGAAACTCGAAATATTTAATGTTGATCACACATGTAAACACACTCAAGAATAAAATAAAAATAAAACTGATTCTATACTGAACTCTATTCAATAAACTTTAATGTTTGTGCATCTTATTTGGAGACTTATTTGATAAATAACTTCCATTATATAAGTTTGACTTGTAATGTTAATGTATGTTACATGTTTATGTTATGGCTGTTTATAAGAAGATATTGCTTTTGTACTTCTAATATGATCACATCATAAAGACTTTTAACTGTTTACATTATACAGCACTTATACTTTATTAATTTCTGCTGTATTAACAGTGGATGTTGCTTGTGTTATAATGCATTATACTCTAAAAGAGACATTATGAATGCAGTATAATACATTTATAATGCCTTTATAAATATGAGCTTCATATAAAGTGTTACCAAAAGTTTCTCTCATTTTATGTTCCTGTTTTTTGTGTGAATGATTTATCAATTCTTTCATCATAATGTACTAATAATAACTTGCTCCGCCTCTGAAACGACTTTATTTTTCAGCTAACGTCATCAAGTCCTCTTATCTTTCACATAGAAGCACCGTCCAATCAATTCCTGATGGATAAAATCAAGTTTCTCTCTACACGTGTTTATCATTGAATATCCTGTTTCATTTTGAAATTCATTACAATATGGAAGTAAAATGCAGCATTTCACGTAACCACAACATGAATCACAGACGTGACTTACAGGTTTCACATAACAAACATCATTACCAATATTCTGCCTGATGATTTATTTTTAGTGAAGAAAAAAACAAGATACATAAATAATGTGAGACAGACCTCAGTCAGCCTGTGGCATCATCCAGCAAAAATACACTGAGAAATATGTCGAGAATAATCGGATGACACACACACAGCGGCCTGAGGGTCACAGGAGTGACATTTACACACACTGAATGAGCCGGAAGTGACAGGACACTGTCACAATAATGAATGACACGACTTCTGATGAACCTTCAACATTAAAGAGACAGTTCACCCTAAAAAACATTTTGTGATTTACTCACTCTCACACATGTCCTTCTGAACCCGTATGACTTTCTTTATCCTCCTGAGACCTGAGCATGACTGCTGTGTGCATTTTCCATTCCCCTTTTTGTAACTAGTAGCACCTAATAAACATGCAATAAATAAATAAATAAATTCTAGAGCATACCATTTCCTAAAAATGGATGAAATTTAAAATTAAAGTTGTGAAATTTTAAATAATACCAAGCTATAGAAAGTCAAAGATTATTCATGTTTTTGAGACGTTACAGACATTATATCAGAAATTATCATAATTAATTCTGATTCAAAGTAATGTCCAGCATCATCCAATCACTGTCAGTCATGTTCAAATAAAATGATACATTATAAATTCTGAATCTATGTACTGATTATCATTGTCACATGTCTGTCAAACATGTTGAGTGATCCAAACATCATCTGCAGCCTGAAACTGAACTTTTGATCAGATTTTAGGAGTGAATGCACTTAACTGCATAGAGAGCTATAGGATGCTCCCTTGCTCCCTATTTAGTGAATGACTTAACCTCCAGTGTGCTGTCTGTCTGCACTGGTCTCAGAACAGTTTGAAATGCACCTTATTTTCATCTTAACTCCATATAAAGCCTCTGAAAGCAATGTCTCAATGTGATAATGCACAGTAAATATAGGATATTTTAACTGAAACTAAGCATATAGTCCACGTACGTGGTCATTGTGTTTATCAGCGTGTCGTTTCACAATAAATCACTCTAATGTAAAAAATGGCATATCGGATGAAACTAGAGACTCTAATCTTTTGACTCAAACAGTTTTTAATGTAAAAACATAATGAGGTTTCTTACCAGATGTAGTTTTGAAGCATTTCTCCCAAAGACAAACTCCGCTGTGGTCAGCGCCATGTTGTTTTGTCACATGACTCCGCACATCAAAGTTTAACCCTTTACTGACAGCACAGAGTCTCCTGAACTGAGATCAGTCAGTTTAAATGAATTTAAATTATGCATTGCGTAGAGCAAAGCAGACCACATATGTGTACACAGGGGTCGCACGAGGTTATTCCATAATACACAAAATGAGATGCTCTTGTTTATATTCCAAGCGCATTAAAAGCACGTTTAAAGTGTTTTTTTTTGTCCTTTTTGGAGCTTGACAGTAAAAATTACCATCTACTTTTATTGTATGAGAGCAGCTCAGACATTCTGCCCAACATCTGCTTTTGTGTTTCATGGAAGAAAGAAAAACTGGGTTTGGAATGACATGAGCGTAAATGATGAGTAACTGATGACAAATATATAAAGATACTCATATATACAGTAAAAATAAATATTTTATCAGTGAAAACAATCACATTTCTCCACTTCACATCACTCTACTGAGTTCTTGCTAAATGTAGCCAATTGTATGAATGAATAAATAATTGAAATGAAATAAATCAAACAATTAAGCCGTGTCAAGCAGTGTTTTGGGAGTCGAGTCCAGCGCACATCAGCATTCATTCACATCTAATGACATGGTAATTGCTCTTTTCTTGCCGTTTCATTGCATGCTATTGTTTGAAATTATGCAGGGAGACGGTAAATAATTGTGTCGAGGATTTTTAACGTGATCCACATTTTATAGCTCTTGTTATGTGAATGCGTTTGTGAGATGTTTCCAAAACAGATGCTTTTATGTGCAGAGATTATTTTGTTATATGTCAGCAGTATCTCGCTTTATAAACTTGCTCAAGTGTTCCAGCTTCAACAGTCTCACAAATAAATAATGAAAATAATAAAGCGTTTGCACTGGTGTGTTGTGTTTAGTATCACAGATCAAGACATATAATACTTCACTTTATAGCAACGTTTATGACAAGCCCAACTGACATTTGCAGGATATGAATATATTTGTTTATAGATATCAACAAATCAATTATCACCAGTTAAAATGCTCATTCTTGATATCAGCAAATATATTTCAACATGTTAGATTTAGTATTTCAAATATCAAAACATTGGAGAGTTATTCAAGCTTTCTTACTAGTTACAATATCATTACTGATATCAAAAATGAGCATTTTTACTAATTGTAATTCAATTGTTGATATCAGGAATGGACATTTGCACTAGTAATAATGCAATTATTAATGTAAAAAATGCTCATTTTGTAAGTAGTAAGAAATTAATTATTGATATCGGTTCATTGTGATATCATTGTGAAATTCTGCTAAAATTGCATTTTTGATAATTGCATGTTCAACATTTTTTTTGCTAGTGGAAACCTGATTACTGATATAAAAAATGAGCATTTTCACTAATCGCAAATCCATTCCTGATATGAAGAAATAGCATTCTTACTCGTTTAAATTGTATTTTTGATATCTATAATTCACATCCTGCTCATGATTAAAAGTCATTTCGGATTTTCATAAACGTCATGTTTCTTTAAGAACTGTATCTTCTGCTCAATGTTCCAAACATGTTTCTTTTTTTTATTATTGCCAATGTTTATATGGAATATCCAGACAGAATATTGAGGCTTCACTTTTTAATCGCAGAGAAAAAACAAATATAAAGTGTTGGTATATTTACCAGTTATTGCATGTGAATTGGCTCAGATAAACATGTTTAGTGCCTGCAGTCTTATTAAGCAACATGCTTAAATGATTTCTGAACAACATTGAAATATTTCATAATCACAGTAACAACAGAAATGGGTTTATTACAACTCCAATTCCAAAAAAGTTGGGACAGTATGAAAAATGCTAATAAAAACCAAAATGTGTGATTTGTAAATTATATTCCCCCTTTGCTCTATTGAAAGCACTACAACTACACATTATATGATGTTTTACCTTGTAAATTTTATTGTTTTTTTAATGTACAGTAATTTCAAATCAGATGATTGCAACACACTCCAAATAAGTTGGGACAGTCGAGTGTTTATCACTGTGAAACATCACCATTTCTTCTAATAACACTTATTAAGCATTTGGGCACTGAAGACACAAGTTTGTTAAGTTTAGAAAGTGGAATTTTCCCCATTCATCCATTATGTAGGTCTTTAGCTGCACAATTGTACGGGGTCTTCATTGCCGTATTGTGCGCTTCATTATGCACCACACATTCTCAACTGGAGATGGTCAGGACTGCGGGCAGGTCAATCTAGCATCCACACTCTCTGCTTATTTGACCAGTATGTGGTTTGAAGTTGTCCTGCTGAAAATGCGGGACGTCCCTGGAAAAGACGCTGCTGGATAGCAGTATATGTTGCTCCAAAATGTGTATATATCTGTCTGCATTAATGGTGCCCTCACAGATGTGTGAGTTACCCATGCCATGGGCACTGACACACCCCTGACCCATACAGACACTGGCTTTTGGACCTGATGCTAATAACAGCTTGGATGGTCCTTTTCCTCTCTGTTTTTCAAAAACTATTTAAAATGTGGACTCTTCAGACCAAAGAACACAGTTCCACTGTTCTACTTTCCATCTAAGATGAGACCGAGCCCAGAGAAGTCGGCAGCGCTTCTGGACAGTGTTGATGTATGGCTTCTCCTTTACATAGTAAAGTCTTTAACATCTCCTGTTTCACATTGCCTTGTTATTTTAACTCGTCAAATTGTTATTAGTCTTAAATTACCCCTGTCTCAACTTTTTTGGAGTGTATTGCAATCATCTGATTTAAACTTACTGTACATTTTCAAAAATACAATTAAATTCACAAGGTAAAACATCATATAATGTGTAGTTGTAGTGCTTTCAATAGAGCAAAGGGTGAATATAATTTACAAATAATTCCTTTTTGTTTTTATTAGCATTTTTCATACTGTCCCAACAAGAAAAATATGTAAATCTCATACTTGTTATAGCTTTGGTAAAATATATCACTATGTTGAAGTTTCACATATGAATTCATAAAACAAGTGATTCCAAAAAAATATCAGTAACACGTTACAATAAAATTATATTTATTAAGATTTATTAGTATCATGTACTAACAATGAGCAATATTTTTAACAGCATTAATCTTGGTTAATGTTAATCTACTGTATAATAATACAATTGTTCATTGTTTGTTAGATCATAATGCATTAAATAATGTTACCATGTACAACTTTTAATGTTAAACATTTATTAGAATGTTTCAAATGACATTTTCAAGATTAATAAGTGCTGTAAAAGTGTTGTTCATTGTTTGTTCATGTTAACTAATGTACAACCTTATTGTAAAGTTTTACCGTAATATTTGATGCTTTAACACTTAACAGTTATTTCAAACACTGTGCAATTCATTTGCAGAAAATTGGGAAAGTAAAAACTATAATCGCTTGGCAATTTCTGCCTAAGCTCACAAATTAATAACCGTAAAATCATACTTTTAAGTATAAACAAAGCATACAAAATCGAACAAAAATACGTACAGGTCACATTTCAGCTCAAAATAATAATAATAATAAAAAAAAAAAATGATGAAGCCAATTATTTAACAAAGATTTTTTGCATTGTGACACTATTTTCATGACAATCAATACTTTACAAATCATACTTTGTTCTCACATCACTGTAATGATGTTTTCTGCATTACAGTAATGAGCATTTGTTTCATAATATTCCCCTGTAGTGTCACATTTTCTGTCACCTGCATTTAACATGGTAATACATGACCTGCTAAAGTGCATGTCAACACACCACGAGTCATAGAAGCATTCAGCAAATCTCTGTTTTACAGTACAAGAAGCTTTAATTTAAGAGCTTCAGAAATGTTACAAAAATTCAATGCCTCATATTTTTCTCAGTCCCAAACGGATTCATCAATTCATCCTCTACAGAGGCAAGAAAAAGTATGTGAACCCCTTGGAATGAGCTGGTTTTCTGCATTAATTGGTCATACAATGTGATCTCATCTTCATCAAAGACTCATGAACAGAGATGTTAACCAGTTCCAATGATTCCTTCAAGTCTTTATCTGTCACTCTAGGGTTCTTTTTTACCTCACTGAGCATTCTGCGGTGCCCTTTGAGTCATCTTGACTGGACGGCCACTTCTAGTGAGAGTACCTATAGTACTAAATCATCTCCATTTATAGACAGTTTGTCTAACTGTGGACAGAATTCTTGATCATTGTTCTTCTGAGATCTCATGGTCCACGTTAGCAGATGCTTCTTGTGAATGACAAACTCAAAATGTTTGAGTGTTTTTTATAAGTCAGAGTAGCTCTAACCCACACCTACAGTCTCGTTTCATTAACTGGATGCCAGGTTTGCCAACTCCTGACTCTAATTAGCTTTTGTTGACATCATTAGCCTAGGGGTTCACATACTTTTTCCAACCTACACTGTGAATGTTTGAATGATGTATTCAGCTATGTACAAGAACAATACAATAATTAGTGTGTTATTAGT
The DNA here is from genome assembly GCF_019703515.2 of Myxocyprinus asiaticus. Lineage (NCBI taxonomy): Eukaryota > Metazoa > Chordata > Actinopteri > Cypriniformes > Catostomidae > Myxocyprinus > Myxocyprinus asiaticus. Next base: position 51,480,223 of record NC_059353.1, on the reverse strand, counting down.
TAAAACAGATTGTGTTTATTCATTATTGTAACTTAGATGAAGATTAAACCAGATTTTAAGACAAATTTATACAAAAATGCAGGTAATTCCAAAGGGTTCACATACTTTTTCTTGCCACTGTATATACTATGAACAACTGACAAACACCACAGACTTTAATCAATATGAAGATCAGGCGAAAACTACACCATGAGACGAACGTGACTGTGTAAGTACAGAATATTTGATACACAAACATCACAGAAAAGACCTGAATCAACACAGTTTATGCTTAAAGAGATAGTTGAAAATGAAAATAAAAATTGTGTCATTAATTACGCAGCCTTTTGTTGTTTCAAATTGACATGACAGAATTTTCTTTTTCAGCTGAACTATCCCTTTAAGGCTTGAAATATAATCACATATCCTGCGACATTGAAAATGTAAATTGCCTTTGACTCCACTGAAAATCATGAATATAATTTACATATAATATAAATAATTGTCGTTTAACGTGTGCCAAGATTGTACGAGCCACGTTAAATCAACTTTGCATTTCAGAGTCAGTGCATTTTCATTTTACGTTTTGAAGTTTTTGAATTAAATGTAGTTTGTACAGACATCAGGAATTGTTTGAGCAGCACATGTGGAATTCTCCTCAGGATTCGGATTTAGGGATCGAGCCACAGCAAAAGAGGAGGGAATTATCATCAGTATTGCTGCTACAATAAATCCATCTCAATGAACATCGATACTTTATATTCTTTAATATCATCTAATAAAAAAAACAAGATGTCATTATGTGTTGCTATAGCTTACTGAACCGATTATTATAATATGATAAATCTGGGGGGGCCTGGGTAGATCAGTGGTAAAAGATACTGACTTCCACCCCTGGAGTTCGCTAGTTCGCAAGTTCGAATCCAGGGCGTGCTGAGTGACTCCAGCCAGGTCTCCTAAGCAACCAAACTGGCCCGGTTGCTAGGGTGGGTAGAGTCACATGGGGTAACCTCCTCATGGTTGCTATAATGTGGTTCGTTCTCAGTGGGGCGTGTGGTGAGTTGAGCGTGGTTGCTGCAGTGGATGGCATGAAGCCTCCACATGCGCTATGTCTCCGTGGCAACGTGCTCAAGAAGCCACATGATAAGATACACGGGTTGACGGTCTCAGATGCAGAGGCAACTGAGATTCATCCTCCACTACCCGGATTGAGGCAAATCACTACGTGACCACAAGCGCATTGGGAATTGGGCATTCCAAATTGGGGGAAAAAAAAAACAAAACAAAAAAACAGATAAATCCGACTATAAATTCTGATTGGATGTGAAAGTGAAAGTGGATATTTAATGGTAAAAAATACTTAAATATTGATCTGTTTCTCACCCACATCTATCATATTACTTCTGAAGACATGGATTAAACCACTGGAGTCTTACGGATTACTTTTATACTGCCTTTATGTGCTTTTTGGAGCTTTAAAGTTCCAAATAGAACTTTTTTCTTTCTATCTGTGTCCTGTGCAACAGTATCACGACAACATGATAGCAAAATCGTGAGATATTGTACGACTTGACTCATACAAAATTTTCCTAGAGACCAACCGATCATTAATCATTCACTTGTCTTTTATCCAACACTTTATTTTAAGAAAGGAAACGTCTGCAAACTAATTTGGTTACTCGTTCCATATTTATTTATTTTTACGCTTCCCTTGTCTTGTTCCAAACCCCGATGTTTTCTTTCTTCCGTGGTACACAAAAGTTAAAATCATAAAAATTTGTTAACTTCCTTTTCTCAAGTAAAAGTTGCAAATTCTATATGAGCCAACTCATTACTCATCACTCATTTTTACAACTTTTCATGACATCATGTTGGTCCTGTCATGATCGGAAACCAAATCTTTGTTTAAAGCTTCTTGTCAACAGGATAAATTACTACACGAGCAGTTACAACGCAACAGATGAGAACTTAAACAACGGTTGTGACATTTACAGACAAACATCAAAAGCACAGTGACATCACAGAGATGACAACATGCCCATGTAATGGACTGACGCGACTTGTTAACACAGTGCATGTCTATGTTTTAGAGGCAAGAAGCGTTTTTTCCAACAGTAACACAAATGTGAATGCACTCACAGTGTATGAAGAAAGTTCACAGTAATCCATCCAACAGCCCTTCTGAAGAACAAATCTCATAGATGCTTCTTGACAACTATTTTGAGATTCCATGGTTGTATGACAGCCAATCACAGCTCTTCGGTAGATTGTCAATATAAATATGGCATCAACTCTGGGAAGAAGAAATCAACAGAATTGAGTGTTCATTCGTTTTCAAGTCCAGCTGATGTTGTCTCGTGGAACATTAAACACACAGTGAGTTTTTGAGGCCCAGAAGATGGCAGGTTTTTCTCCAGAGTTGGGACTGAAGTTCTTCATCGTAAGACGTTGATGATGATAAAACACGTTTGCCTTCATACAGGTAACATCCACCAACTCTCTGCCGATCAGTCAAGACTGCAGCAAAGATGACACTTGCCGCACCTTCAGCTGGAGTCTGTACAGAAACAATGACGAATTATACTGGAGTTTTGTTGATTTTAATCAAATCTTAAAATCTGTGGCAACAAAACTTATATATAGCATTTAAATGATAGTTCACCCAAAAATGAAAATTCAGTCATTGTTTACTCACCCCTGTGTTGTTATTACACTATATGACTTTCTTTCTTTTTCTGAACACAAAGGGAGAAATTGTGAATAAATGTTGTGCTCAGTGATGTCATACAATGGTAGTTTATGGTGACCACCTCTTCAAGCTTCAAAAGAACACAAAAGTATAATTCAGAAGTCTAATAAATTATTCCATGAGACTCATGATTGTTATGAAAGCATATGATAAGATTTGATGAGAAACAAACTGAAATCTAATGTATTATTTAGTGAAAATGTTCACTGACCGTTGATCTCCTGTGTGTGTTCATGATACGGCACGAGAGCAACAGTTCATGCAGCCCCCTCGCAACATTGGGGCGTTCAAGTGAAAATTTATTTTTTTTATCTAAAAACAGGTCCTCCACAGTGATAGTGACAACAGAACACAACACAGCTGCACACAAAACAGAGAACAGAACTTACTAAACATGTCTGAAGAGTTTATAGTCGAACAATTGATGCATTTCTATGCCCAGCCTTATTTTTTACATTTTTGGAACCGTGCCAGTTCACAGTGGACGCAGTTACCCGCGCAATGCCGAAAATAGAAAACAAGCGATCGATAGAATGTACCGTCACTCGCCACTGCTGGTTAGGACAAAAACTCTGATTACCATAGAAAATATACCTTATATCGAGTGTTGTTTGCCGTCAGGTTAGGACACGGTGTGACTGTGGTGTCCTGTAGCCTCCTCTATGTTTCTGATTGATTTGTGAGTACACAAAAATAAGGCTGGGCATAGAAATGCATAAATTCTTGGACTACAAACTCTTCAGACATGTTTAGTAAGTTCTGTTCTCTGTTTTGGGTGCAGCTGTGTTTTGTTCTGTTGTGACTATTGCTTTTTAGTTAGAAGTTAGAAGTTAGAAGTTTTCGCTTGAACGAAATGACATTTTTAAAATTTTCAATAAAATGACAGACTCCTTTGTCTTGCTATGGTTATGTATTGTAAATACACACAATTAAATCATATTTTCACACTTCTTGCATCATTTGGCAAAATTACAGCTTGATTGGAAATTAAACTTTATTTCTTTTCTTCAGACATAATTTGTCATATTACATCTCATTGTACACTTGGTTAACAAATACACTAACCATAGTGATTATAGTTTTAAACATTAGACTGGTTTAAGTCCTATCTCTCAGGTAAGTCCTTCAAGGTAGCCTGGAGAGGTGAGGTGTCCAAGTCACATCAGCTACTTGCTGGGGTACCTCAGGGTTCAGTGCTTGGGCCACTTCTCTTCTCTATATACACAACATCACTTGGACCCATCATTCAGGCACATGGTTTCTCCTACCACTGCTACGCTGATGACACACAGCTCTACTTGTCTTTCCAGCCCAACAACACCACAGTGACTGCTCAAATCTCTGCCTGCCTGGCAGACATCTCGGCCTGGATGAAGGAACACCACCTGCAACTTAACCCAGCCAAGACCGAGCTCCTCGTCTTTCCAGCCAACCCTGCTGTTGAACACAACATCACTGTGCAGCTGGGTTCAACTACAGTAACGCCTTCCAAAATGGTCAGAAATCTAGGGGTAACCATCGATAACCAACTCAATTTCACAGACCAAATCTCAAAGACAACACGATCATGTAGATTTACACTCTACAATATCAGGAAGATAAGACCCTTCCTCTCTGAACATGCCACACAACTGCTTGTTCAGTCACATGTCATATCTAGACTGGACTACTGTAACGCTCTCATTGCAGGCCTCCCTGCATGTGCAATTAGACCCCTGCAAATGATCCAGAATGGAGCAGCACATCTGGACTTTAATGAACCAAAGAGAGCGCATGTTACACCACTCCTTGTCTCTCTTCACTGGCTGCCGATTGATGCACGTATCAAATTCAAGTCTCTGATGCTGGCATACAGAACAGTCACTGGGTCTGCTCCAGCATACCTAAAATCATTTCTGCAGAGCTACAAGCCCACTAGAAGCCTGCGGTCGGCTAATGAGTGGCACCTTGTTGTACTAACACACAGAGGCACCAAAACACTTTCCCGGACTTTCAGCTTCGTTGTACCATGATGGTGGAATGACCTTCCCAACTCCATCCGTGAAGCTGACTCACTTTCTGTCTTCAAAAAATGGCTAAAAACACATCTTTTCCATGAGCACTTAACCAGTCACTAAATAAAATTAAAAATGAAATTCTTGTTGCACTTTAATCTGTCTTGAAAACTACTATTCTGATGCTAGTGAAACTTTGTAATGCAGCACTTTTCGTACCACTGTCTCCTTAAGATGATTCGTTTATAATGTATTCCTCTTTTGTAAGTCGCTTTGGATAAAAGCATCTGCCAAATGAATAAATGTAAATGTATTTTCTTAGTTTAAAGCCCAGGTCTGGGACAAGACTAAAACAGTCAAATCTGTATATGAAAGCCATTTAAAAGTACCAAAAATAAATGATGAAAGCCTGTTAAAAAATTTCCAATTGAGCTTTAATGAGATCTTCATTTAAAAAAAGCTAAAAAAAAAAAAAAAAAAAAAAAAAATTATCTTTCCGTTTTAATAAAACTCAACCCCTGGGACATGAAAGTGCCAAACTTGAAGAAACACTGATATATTGTAAAAAAAATAAAGTCGTCTGACATCAATGTAAATTAACACAATGTTTTGTTTTTAAAAAGTGTACATTCTGCACTATTTCTAGGTGATTAATCAAATGTAAATAAATTAGTGTCAATGATAATGTTTACTCTTTGCACAGATGGTCAGAATGAAGCACAAAGAAACATTCACTCAAATCATGCTGGATAACATGATCATCAGGATTTGTTCATGCAAATAAAATGTTTAAAAATAGTTAGAAAAGAATGCAAGATGAGACACACATAAATATGACCACAAACTCACTATAAATGATTCAGGAATGGAAGATTTCAACAGCGGAATATGGATAATAGTCAACACACAGAATGCCTTCTAAGGTGCCCTACTTCTGACTAAAATATCACAACTATTATTTCTTAAAACACAGACCAATACAATCCATGACAAAAAGCCATATGAAGAACAAAGAAATGGACCTAAAAATATTGAAATAAATATTCTGGTGAAAATTGTAAGAACATATCCTGGTCATATTTCACGCCACAAATAAGAAACTTTGTTTTTCTTAAAGAAAATGAAGCCTATATGTTTTAGGTCCATTAAGATTTTTTTTTTTTATGACAAGCACATCATCCCCCAGATTCTCATTAATGTAATGAAATAATAATAATAATAATTGTTTAAATTGCAAAGTTTTTGTACATCATGGTTGAATTTTTTGTTCTGCCTTTAATTTATGCTTATTTAAATAAAAAAAACAGCTTTGTAATACAGCATTTTTTTATTTTAATTATAATTATTATTATTATTTTTAAACTGGTTATTTAAAGATAAATATATATTTTTTTGAATACAGTAGTACAGTTATGATAATCTGTGGTGACAATGTCCTTAACAGTCATAAACATAATTGTACAATGCAAAATATTTAATGGTTCTTAAATAGTAATTTCTTTATACAATACATAATTCCTTAATCTTTTTCTGTCTTTTAATTTTGGGGTAAAATCTTGTCACAGTCTGGCTGGCCTGACTGTGCCTACCCTATCCGTTTGTCTCATCTGAATGTTTTTCCTGGGTTTGCCTTGCCTCTCACGCCCTCTTGTGTCTTGCAGGTGCCACAGTTGGCCAGCTCCAGTTGCCTTGGTAACGACCGTTACTCCAATCAGACGATCATTCGCGGCACCTGCTCCCCCAATTACCTCTCCCTATATCAGCTCCCTTCGTCTCTTGTCCTGTGGTGAATCATTTTGTGTGTTTGTTAGTGTGTTGGTCTGTTCCCTGAGTCTGTCAATTTGCTATTGAAGCTTTGGTCAGTTCTAGTGTTTTAATAGTTCTGATCTCAGTTTACCGTTGTCTTCTTTGTCGTCCCCCTGCTGCTGCCAGCATCCATGGAGGCCATCCCCCTGCCGCTGCCAGTGTCCACAGAGGCCATTCCCCTGTCAGCGTCCATGGCCACGGAGGCCGTTCCCCAGTCGCTGTCAGTGCTCCTGGCCACGGAGGCCGTTCCCCTGTCAGTGCTCCCGGCCATGGAGGCTGTTCCCCAGTCACTGCCAATGCTCCCAGCCACAGAGGCCATTCCCCAGTCGCTGCAAGCGCTCCTGGACTTGGAGGCTGTTCCTCAGTCGCTGCCAGCACTCCCGGCCATGGAGGCCGTTCCTCAGTCGCTGCCAGCGCTCCCGGCCACGGTGGCCGTTCCCAAGTTGCTGCCAGTCTCGGCCATGGAGGCTGTTCCCCAGTTGCTGCCAGCGCTCCCAACCACGGCGGTCACTGTGCAGCCTGTCCTGTTCCCTGTGGTCATCGAGTGTGTCCAGTTCCCTGAGGCTGTCGACGAGCCTGTCCAGTTCTTTGTGGCTGTCGGCAAGTCTGTCCAGTCCCCTGTGACTGTCGATGATTCTGTCCTGCCCCTGGTGACCTTCAATGATCCTGTCCAGTCCCTAGTGGCCATCAACCAGCTCTTTACTCATCCCAGAAACCAGCACCCTTCAGACACCAGTCACCAGTCTGTGGCTCACAGCTATGTCCATCTGGCCACTGCTCAGGCTGTCCATTTCCCAACTTTCACCCCTTGGTCCATCTACTGCTCTTTGGTTGCCCTAGCCACTGGGTCCTCTGATTTCCCCGTTACGGTCTGCCTCTTCACCTTTCCATTCCCTACAGCTATTCTAGTCCCCTCAGTTTTTGGTCCCTTACCCTTCCTTGTCTGCCCAGCCTGTTCCCTGCTCATTGCCGGATCTCCTACAGTTCTCAGTGGCCGCTCGCTAGTCTGTCCAGCCCTAAGTGGCCGCTTCCCAGTCTGTACAGCCTTCAGCAACCACTTCCCTGTCAGCCCTGTCCTACGCAGCCATCTATGACCAGTCCTCTGAAACCCCTGTCCAGTCCAACCAGTCTTTTGCGGCCGCCACCCAGACTTCGGGCACCACCCAGACTTCAGCTGCCACCATAGACCTCATTGGTTACCCAGCCTCCTCCCAGGCCCATCCTGCTATTATCTCCTTTATCTCCACCCTCATCCTCTCCCAGCTTCCCACTTGCCCTGTCACTTACTCTGTCCTAAACCCCATATTAGCCTGTCCTGCACTAAACCTCTTTCCGGTCCCTTCCTTGTCCCTGGGTCTGCTCCCTCGCCTGCCTGGTCAGTTCCCGATCGATCACCTAACCTATCCTGGCTCCCCAATTGTCTGCCCTGGTTCACTGGCTGTCCACCCAACCTTTTCTGGCTCCCTAATGCTCTCCCCAGTCTGCCCTGGATCTCTGGCCACCCACTAGACCAGTCTTGGCTCCCTGTCCCATTCCTGAGACCTCCTCCCTGGCCACTGGACCCCGCTCCCTTCCTTAAACCTCCTCCCCGGTCCCTCCCACCGGTTCCACCAGGGACGGCCCTGCCGGTTCCTCCCTGGTTTCTCTCCTTTCCCTCCCTTTCTTGTGTTCTTTCTGTTCTGTGTTTGTGCCAGTTTTGTTTGTCTTGTCTGATGTTTATGTCTCCCTTCTGGGATGCCAGGAGGCATCCTTTTGAAGGGGGGTAGTGTTGGGATCACTTGTTCTGATACGATGTTTGTTGAGTGCATGGCTCAGTGTTATTCGCCTGGCCATGTGCTCTTTCTGTCTTTGTTTTGTCTCCATGTGGGTGCATGGCTTTGGTCGCAGTTTCCTTGCCATGTGCTCTTCAGTTGGTTTTGTGTTTCATGTTCAGAACATGGTGTCTGGATCCTGACTCTCCTGTCTGGTTTGGTTTTGGTTCTGATGTCAGGATCCGGACACTCATGCTCCATGTCTTGTCTTTCTTCCCTCCCTCCCTGGTCAGTTCCTTTTGTGTTGGTTTGTCACTTGTGGACACCAGGAGGTGTCCGTAAGTGGAGGGGTACTGTCACAGTCTGGCTGGCCTGACTGTGCCTCCCCTGACTATCTGTTTGTCTCATATGAATGTTTTTCCTGTGTTTGCCTGGCCTCTCACGCCCTCTTGTGTCTTGCAAGTGCCACGTCGAGTTGGCCAGCTCCAGTTGCCTTGGCAACGATCGTTACTCCATTCAGACGATCATCCACGGCACCTGCTCCCCCAATTACCTCTCCCTATATCAGCTCCCTTCTTCCCTTGTCCTATGCTGAATCGTTTTGTGTGGTTGTTAGTGTGTCTGTCTGTTCCCTGAGTCTGTCAGGTTGCTATTGAAGCTTTGGTCGGTTCTAGTACTAGTTCTGTTTTCAGTTGACCTTTTTCTCCATCAAGAGTTTTTTTTTTTTTTTGTCCTTGGCTAAATAAAGCTCATATTTTGCCTCATCTCTGCAACTGGGTGCTTCTTCCCTGAGACAACCGTGACAAATGTGAGCTAGACATGTTTTCATGAGATTCACTCATTCTCCCAACATGAAGTGACAATGCGGAAAAAAATCTACAAAAATAACTATTTAAATTGTCAAGTATTTATACGTCATTGTAGTATGTGTTGTACTGCCTTTAATTTATGCTGATTAAAATACAAATGGCATTGTAATACAGTGTTTATTATTTTTTGTATTAATAAACTTATATATTATTCACTCAGGAAGTGACACTACTGTAATGCGGAAAAAAATTTGTACAAAAATAACAATATAAATTGTGAAGTATTTATACATTTATACATATGTGTTGTACTGACTTTAATGCTGATTAAAATAAAAATTGCATGGTAATACAGTGTTGTTTATTAATTGCATTTATACACTAATACTGTATATTATTAATACATTAATATTTTTTGTTTTTATATAAAACATAAAATAAAAAAATATTTAAAAAATACTATATAACAGTAATGAGAATTTGGGGTGAAAATATGCTTAATTGTCATGAAAATAATGTAAAAAATAGGCTCCACTTTCTTTATGCAATATATATATATATATATATATATATATATATATATAAAAAATTTCTGTCTCTTAATTTTGGAGTGAAAATGTGACCTGGACATATCTTCATGAGATCTACTCATTCAGGAAGTGACATTACTGTAATGCAGAAAAAAAAAAAATTATGATTTACATTTTTTAAGTATTTATTTATACATCATGGTAGTATTTGTTGCTGATTTAAATAAAACAAGCTTTGTAATACAGTATTTACAGTAAAGAAAATACTGTTTAACAGTAAGGAGATTTTAATGAGAATCACCATTAAGAATAATGAACATTTAAAAAAGAAACACGAGTAAAACATTTGGATGCATTACAGTAACGAGTATTTAGGGTGAAAATTTGCTTATTACTTGTCATGAAAATAATTTTACAATGCAAAATATTCCAATTGTCCTAAAAATAGGCTTCATTTTCTTTATACAAAATACAATTTCTTTCTTTTTTTTTCTTTTGGGGTGTGATTCACTCATTAACCCAACAGGAAATTACACATAAAGTATGTAGAACGTATGCCCTCATAAAAATCTTGTTACTTTGCGTTATAAAAATGTAAAAAAAAAAAAGAAAATAATAATAATATATATATATATTATTTCTGTATTTGTGTTTACAGATTTCTGTAAAGGTGGATTTGGTAAAGGTGCTCTATAAACGTTCCGTAAATTCATTCAGGTTTTTTTTCTGCTGTGTAAACGAACGGTCGCATAATTAATGCTGCAGTGGTTAGAGGGCAAAACGCTTCACAAAGGTCATTTGTTAAAGGAAGTGCCCTAAATGATTAATCATACAAAGAAATGCCTCCTCACATCAGTGTTGTCAAACCATAATGTGTGCCAGCGGCAAAAAACATTTTAGAGATGCAACAAATAGCCGTGAATCTTCAAGCGCAGAGAATAAAACACAGTATTGTGGCTGTTTTTAGCAAGCTGGTTATGACGCCTAATAAACAAATGCGCTCTCTGATCCGAGCACAGCTCTCGTCTATTGGAAATAATTAATTCATCCTTTTCAGATTATCTGAATCATCTGATGTGGAATACCCAGAAGAGGAGCAAATAAAAGCAGTCAGCTGCAGTAAGATCTTCTGTACTTCCAGAAGGATTTTTGGAACATGAAAATGAAACAGCCAACAGTGAGGTTTTGGCTGCTTCTCATCATGAGTATCAATCCCTCAGGGTCTGTAGAACTTGAAGGAGTTTAAAAGGATTCGTTCCATTTAATTATATTTCACACACATGAGAAGATTCCAGGTACAGTATCTGTAATTAAGACAATCATAGAAATGTTTGCTTCATCTTTCCACTGAATCATAACCACATAATTCCACAGTGGGTGAATCTCACCAAACCTGTCAAGAACATTTACAGCTCATGTATTTCACTACAAAATCAAAAGAAAGAATTCAAATGTATATTATGATTAATGAAAATGAAGCCTATTTTTTATGACAAAGGAATATTCCGGGTTCAATACAAGTTCAGCTCAATCGACAGCATTTGTGGCATAATGTTGATTACCACAATTTTGATTTCGACTCGTCCCTCCTTTTCTTTAAAAAAGCATAAATGGAGGTTACAGTGAGACACTTACAATGGAAGTCAATGGGGGAAATTATTAGAGGGTTTAAAGGCAGAAATGTGACGCTTATAATTTTATAAAAGCACTTACATTAATTCTTCTGTTAAAACTCATGTATTATTTGAGCTGTAAAGTTGTTGAAATTGTCTTTTTTAGGGTTGTTTTAGGGCGTTACGTCGTCATGGCAACAAAGTTTTAAAATTGAGTATAACAACTTTACACAGAAATGGCTAATAAGCCATTTTATCACACTAAAATCATGTTAACACATTTTGTTTACATCTTGTGGCTATACTTTTAAAACAGTGAGTATTTTAACATGATTAGGTGTGGTGGTGGTGTAGTGGGCTAAAGCACATAGGTGGTAATCAGAAGATTGCTGGTTCAATCCCCACAACCACCACCATTGTGTCCTTGAGCAAAACACTTAACTCCAGGTTGCTCCGGGGTGATTGTCCCTGTAATAAGTGCACTGTAAGTCACTTTGGATAAAAGCATCTGCCAAATGCATAAATGTAAATGTTTAACGTTTACAGATTGACCCCCATTGACTTCTATTGTAAGTGCCTCTCATTCTCATTACTATAATGTGAAAAAATTGTTGTTTAAAATGTTTATAGTGTACATTATTGTTGCATTTGTTTTACTGTTTTCAAATGAAACAGATAAGAAAAACTTGCTTTATACCATGTGACCCGCATTTGGTTTTCAACTACTGAAAATCGGTAAATTTCTGGATGGAGCCACATTGAGAGCCCCGTATCTCTGGGACTTAACCTTATAGGGGCTTAAAAATGAAGATACAAAAAGGAAAGTTTGTTCAGAACCAGAATCTAAAAGAATATTAAGATATCTTTAAAACTTCAGGAGTTATAGTCTCTCAAACTTTGGAAAATCAACACAAAAAAGTGCTTTTTCCCATTTTTGGACCCACACCATTGGGATATAATGCAACAGGAGGTGCTGAAGTCAACTCATTTTAGTAACAGATCTACCAATCTATGTGTACAAATAAAATCATGATGCTGACACCTTTCTAAGGGTGTTTTTTTTACCTGTAGATGTGCTCCAAAATCATAGGTGAAAATTGTCATTTTGACCCCGTTACAAAAAAATATTGATCCATGACATTTAATATTTTGACTTGCATCATCATTTATGTGTATCTTTCTTTATAAAAAGTATTAACAAAATCCAAATTTTCAGCCGGTGAAGTGTCTGACCTTCGGTTGATTTGATATGGAATATCCCTATAGTAATTTTTTAATGTAAGGGGCTGTTCACACAGGAAAGACTTTTGTCCGTCTGGGCTGATTTAAACTGTTTTTAAACTCACCTTAAACACCAGTCGTGCTATGAGTCGGGTCAGATTGCTGAGGTGACTGTACAGTCCAGTGTTCACCAGGCCTGGGTCAACTACACTCGCCGTCACCGCAGATCTGCTCGACTGAAGTTCGTAGTGCAGGTGGTAGGTGAACAGAACCTGTGCCAGCTTGCTCCGGGCATACGCCTCATGGGCACTGTAACACTGCCTGCAAAACAAAACGCACAAAAAATATGCAAACTGATTTGAGTCAATTTACAGTAGCACCTTCAATACACCTCTAGAAGATAGTTCAAATCACCTTACACACAACCTAGTGAGCTGCCTATCTAGGCAGCATTTTAAGGCATCATGAAGGTTGTTCCAAAAGGCAGTCAGTAACATGCTGCCTTCTAAGATACCTTCTTAGGTCAAATTCTATGGCAGTATTGATGAGCTTAGTTGAAATCCATCCAAGATGTCAGACAAAACAAGAGAAATGTTGATAATAAATACAATGCATTCAATACTCAAAAGTAGTCATAAAATGGTTAAATCTTAAAAAACAGACAATTTTTCCCAATTTTTGTGTATGCTATGTATTTATACTAAATTGAAGATCGCGTCGATTGCTTTGCAACCTGCTAACGTCGAACTCTATTGAGACTGATTGCAAGTCAAGTACTTTGTTTGTATGCCAATGTAGAGTGTTCGAAATGTTTGTAAAACGAAGATTTCAAACTGAGACGGATTAGCGTGACTGTGGGCTTAAAAGACAGCTGCCTATTTACATTAATATTTATGCATTTTTTATTTCAGGGCTCCATTTTTCTGTGCAACTGTGTTTCTGTGTTGGCGACTCTCTTTAATTATGTGCAGCTGTTTTCTGTTGCGTATAAGAAATGGGTCATTGACAAATAAGGTTGTACGGGGGTGGGGGCTGGGTAGCTCAGCGAGTATTGATGCTGACTATCACACCTGGAGTCACGAGTTTGAATCCAGGGCGTGCTGAGCGACTCTAGCCAGATCTCCTAAGCAACCAAATTGGCCCGGTTGCTAGGGAGTGTAGAGTCACATGGGGTAACCTCCTCGTGGTCGCTATAATGTGGTTCTCGTTCTCGGTGGGGCGTGTGGTGAGTTGTGCGTGGATGCCGCGGAAAATAGCGTGAAGCCTCCACACGCACTATGTCTCTGTGGTAATGTGCTCAACAAGTCACGTGATAAGATGCGCGGATTGATGGTCTCAGACGCGGAGGCAACTGAGATTCGTCCTCCGCCATCTGGATTAAGGCGAGTCACTACACCACCACGAGAACTTAGAGCGCAATGGGAATTGGGCATAAAATAAAAATAAAAATAAAGTTGTACGAGGTGATTAAAAATATAATATTTAAAAATCATTTAAAACATGTGTCAAGCTCATAAACATGTAATCTTTGAGTTCATGTTGTCTTTACACATTTTTGAAAAACATTTATAGCATTTTCTACAAAAAAATGCAAATGTATTAAAATTGTTTCCTTGCACCTTGAATACATAAAAGTGAATGCAACTTAATTATTAATTTCAAAAAAGTTTTCAAACATGTGTTTCAAGGTGAAAAATATTTTTTACAAATATCATGAATTTTTAAGTCAAGAAGATCAAGAAGTTTTCTCATGGTTGCACCAAATGACCTGAACAAAATGTGTGTTTTCATAAAAATGTCGATATTTAATGATATGAAAAAATTATGATTTGCTTTTAGTCTTCACACACAGTCTTGTGGCTCTAAAGAGATCTTCTGGTTTTTATTTTTTATGATTTTTGTCACATGACAACAAAATTTCTACCTACATTTGATTTGGTGGACAAAAGTTTTTCAAATATTAATCATATTTGAAAATAATAATGGTTTTTATTTTTATTTTTAAAGCCACAAATGGCCCAGACAAAGCTGTTACTATTATTCTGAATAAATAATACACAGAAGCAAGCAATGGACATGTCTCTGATTGGTTAAAATGATCAACTGTGAGTTAAATAGAAAATTAAATGGAAAATATTAATTTATAACATATAACGAGCAGAACTACATGACTGCAATAATTGACACTTTTCACAATTAGTTAATTGTGGCAGCTGTCATTGTAATCTCGATTATTTATTTGATTAATTGTACAACCCTAGTATAATTATAAAGTTAGTCAAAGTTTCTTGCACTGAAACTGTAATTTAGTGTTTCATGACAATTTTACACCCTCTCTCTGACCCTGACACCCATCTACTAAACAATAATGTGCCACAGCGGCTTGAGTCTCTCTGACCTATTTCATTTTTTTACTTTTTTATTTTAATTTTATTTTTTATAAAAAATGTTTCCTTGCTCTAAGTGGTACAAGGCTAGGTGACTTTAACTACACTTGCCATCTGAACACACAAAATATTGTACTAGATTTCGATGATTCTAAGTGGTTTTATCAAACCGTGCGAGACTCATTGTGTTCAGGTCATGTGAGCCACTATAGGAAAAGAATGGGTAAGACTTTATAACACAGACGTTTAAAATCAATAAATCAGCCACAATGCAGAGCACACACAGGTGTGTTTTTACTATATTAGTGAGGACATCTCATTGACTTCTATTAATTATATTTATCCTAACCCAACTGTAGAGCCGAGGAGGGCGGGGCCGGGCTGGAATGAGACACACCCGGTCCCCAATCAGCCTGATGGGGCGCGCGAGGGATAAAGGCGGCCGGGGACGACAGTTCGAGAGAGAGAGAATTGCAGGAAGCTGTACTGTGTGTTTATGGTTGTGTGTTTTGTTTAAATTGTTTCTTAAATTATTATTTATATTATTAAGCCGGTTCTCGCCTCCTCCTTTCCACTGAACCCCCTTACACTGATGCCGAAACCCGGGAAGGAGGAGGGATTCCCATCGCAGAGTCCTCGACACTGCCGTCCACCCAGGGGAGCGCCGCTGCCGTCCGACGGGGGACGGAGTAGCCCGACCACCCGGACGCGGGGAACAGCCACCGTCCACGAGGCGAGTGGGGACGGGACTCCCCGACCACCTGGAGCGAGGGAGCCGCTGCCGGGGGCGGAGGAGTGCCCTGCCATCCCCCGGGAACGCGGAGGGGTCGAGAGAAGACCGCCGTCCACGGGGGGAGGAGGGAAGCGACTCCCCGACCGCCTGGAGTGGTAGGGCCGCTGCCAGGGGCGGAGGAGTGTCCCCACGGGACACCGGGAACGCGGAGGGGTGTTCTGTCCGCTGGGGGTCGGAGGTCTGACTCCGGTCCGCCCGGGGAGGAGCGGCTGCAGTCTGCCTGAAAGGGTGGAGTAGTGATCGAGGACCACGCGACGGCGCATCAGAGAACCGGTGAGTTTCTTTTTCTCTCTCTCCTCTCTCTCTCTCTGTCGCTCCGTGTTGGCCTTTCCCTCGCCATTTTGTTTTGTTGTTTTTCCCCTCCTGTCTGCTCCCAGGTCGAGGAAGGCGGGGATGACCCTCCGGCAGTCGGGGTGTAAGGCACGCCCCCCCCCCCGGAGAGGAAGGGTGGGGGATGTACGTCATGCCGGGGGCTCCCCGGCCTGAGGCAACGCCGGGAGAAGTGTAGAGCCGAGGAGGGCGGGGCCGGGCTGGAATGAGACACACCCGGTCCCCAATCAGCCTGATGGGGCGCGCGAGGGGATAAAGGTGGCCGGGGACGACAGTTCGAGAGAGAGAGAATTGCAGGCAGCTGTACTGTGTGGTTTTTGGTTGTGTGTTTAAGTTGTTTATTAAATTATTATTTATATTATTAAGCCGGTTCTCACCGCCTCTTTCCACTGAACCCCCTTACACCAACCCCTTCCACTAAACCTAACCATCACACAAGCTTAAAATATATATATATATAGATAGATAAACATCATCAGACCCATTTTTGAGCCTTTTTTTTTTTTTTACTGGTGAGGATACTCAAAATGTAATTTTTCAATATATTACTATATTACCACAATTATGTCTACTTTATTAGTGATTAAATCTGGCCTTCACAAGGATAGATACATCTGCACACACATACAGATCAAAGAGTTTGACCCCAGTGTGAGTGTTTATGCTAGAATTGTGATGTTTCTTTGTAACACCATGGTCAGGTTTGACTGTAAGCATAAATGGCATCATTGCAAAATTAAAACAAAAATGCTACAATTTGACAAATTTTTTTTTATTTCATAATGTCTAAATAAACTGTATATCCAATTTATAACATGATAATATTTATAAATTCAATTTGGGTAATGAGCACTGAAGCTATCTACTGGTTATAATGATAATTTCTTGTAATTGTTACTTTTATTCCAGCAGATACAATACAAAGTGGAGGTTTTTAAGTGAAGATAATATAAAATGTGCTTATTTTATATGAAAATAAATGGAGTAATTTAGTAATTTAGAGCTAAATGAGGTAATGAAATAACATAAAATCCTAAAAGAAATCCATAACTGTAATGTTTTTACATTTCTTTAAAAAAAAAAAGGTTCACATTTGATGTTTCGAGTCAAATTTAATATGTACTATGTAATTCCATCACACTCTCACGGCGAAATCGTCAGGATTTGTACGACTTCTAAATTTGGCTAAGTCGTATGATATCGTGCGACTGCACTCGTTTGAATTCCTACGAATTTCACTACAGCCAATGACATCGCTGGACATCGTTTCCATCTAATCCACGACAATTACTTGCTTCTATCACACACAACAGCTTCCTATCATGTTTACACACTCTACTGATTGGATAAGTTTAGATAAGGGGTTTGAATGAGGGCATAATATTAATAAGTATGTCCTTAACACCTTGTGCGCGGAACTCGCGCTTACTTCCACATTAGACATCCGGGAATTTGCACGTGATGAAGAACATTGTTGCGAGACCATACGAAATAGCCAACTCGTAAATAATGTACGAATTCTCCAGAGATCGTGTTGTGTAATTCTAAGTGTCTATACTTTTTAAAGGTAATCAACATTATACCACAAATGCTGTCGATTGAGCTGACCTTGTATTGAACCCGGGTTATTCTTTTAAAAACAAACCAAAGACACAAATAAGAAAGCTCAGATTTAAGAGTTTAAACATTCCAAACACTGGAATCTGTTTCTGTTGAACAGCAGGATATTTCCTCTGACGATTCTTATAGAGAGTTAACTGTGTGTGTCAGTGACTTTAACCATTAGTGATTGAATACACTGAGATTACTGAACCAAATAAAATGTAAGACAGTGTACAACGACTAAAGCAAGCCCTAATATAAAATGCATACTGTATATGATGTGTTTTTATGTTTAATAATCACAATATAGTCATTCTGCAATATTCAGATTGACAGATCTGTGTTATCACTAACACACGTTATAACAAGTCTCTCAGCTTGAAGCTGTTTTGTCCAAGTGTTCTAAAGGAGGCATATGGTTTCAATGTAAATGGGTTACCAGAAGAGGATTTATAAAGCATTTGTAGACGTATATCCAGTATTTATGAATAAATGCTACAGCCAATAAGCACTATTATATGACCTAAAATAACATACCAATACATGAGTCCCTTTATATGAGTTTACACAATGACTCGGGGCAGCATCCGCCTTATCTTTTGATTTATTTGGACATTTCGGCATTCTAGATCGTGAGATTAAGGCTTCCTTCAGGTAAGACTGACTTTATTTATTTTTACCCCAGACATTTGAAGTGTAATTTCAACAGGAATGTGTTGTGAAACTCACATGTTTTGTAGCTCATGCAGACAGATGTCAGCGGTGTAG
Organism: Myxocyprinus asiaticus; assembly: GCF_019703515.2. Lineage (NCBI taxonomy): Eukaryota > Metazoa > Chordata > Actinopteri > Cypriniformes > Catostomidae > Myxocyprinus > Myxocyprinus asiaticus. The sequence continues at coordinate 51,461,891 of NC_059353.1, read as the reverse complement.
TGTGCAGTCGACGACACACTGATTACTCTTGAACATGAGACTCATCATTCCCAGAATGCACCAGTTTGTCCAGCAGAAGGGGTGTCAACAGGAAATGGCCGAGGTAATTGGTGGCAAAATGTGTCTCAAATCTGTCCAGTGTTCTGCCTTCAGAAACCAACATAACAGCAGCTAAGACATAAAAACATAAATTATATATATATATATATATATATATATATATACAATTATTTATAAAATAATATATATATTAAATCTGGCTGGTTCTGTTCCAAAATCTAAAACCCATTTTAAAGGAATATTCCGGGTTCAATACAAGTTAAGCTCATTCGATAGCATTTGTGGCATAATATTGATTACCACAAAAATTGATTTAAACAAAAAGTCAATGGGGTCAATCTGTAAATGTTAAAATACTGTTTCAAAAGTATAGACACAAGATGTAAACAATATGTGTGTTAACATGATTTTACTATGATTAAACCTTTCTGTGTAAAGTTATATCCAATTTTACAACTTTGTTTCCATGACGATGTAACACCTTAAACCCTAAAACGACTGTAAAAAAGATTATTTAAACAACTTTATAACTCAAATAATACACAAGTTTTAACTGAAGATTTAACCCTCCTATTGTGTTCAGAATCTGCATACAGCTTTTGCATTTGCGGGTCAATTTTGACCCGGTGGAATTCAAGCTTATAAATAATTCATAACCCAAGGGTTTTTATCTAAAACTATATTGTAAGTCATTAATAATTCATTCTTGGGGGTCTGGGTAGCTCAGTGGTAAAAGAAGCTGACTACCACACCTGGAGTTCGCTAGTTCGAATCCCAGGGCGTGCTGAGTGACTCCAGCCAGGTCTCCTAAGCAACCAAATTGGCCCGGTTGCTAGGGAGGGTAGAGTCACATGGGGTAACCTCCTCGTGGTCGCTATAATGTGGTTGGTTCTCAGTGGGGCGCGTGGTGAGTTGAGCGCAGATGCCGCGGTGGATGGCATGAAGCCTCCACATGCTACATCTCCGCGGTAACGCCCTCAACAATCACGTGATGAGATGCGTGGATTGACGGTCTCAGACGCAGAGGCAACTGAGATTCGTCCTCCGCCACCCTGATTGAGGTGAATCACTTCACCACCACGAGGACTTACAGTGCATTGGGAACTGGGCATTCCAAATTGGGTGAAAATCCAAATAATAATAATAATAATATTTAATTCTTAACTGTTCATACGGCATTTTAACTGACAAACATAAAAGCTATTAATTAATATGCCTTTTTTTAGAAATAATAAAATGTAGAAATTCTTTGACATTTCATAATAAACATTAACTACAGCAAAACCAGATTGATAGATGTCAAGACATCTTTTTATCAACATTTCATCTAAATATAACGTAATATACAATTTATATTAACATCTAAAGTGAGAATTATTAGTGATTTGAATGAATTTCCTGTTACTCATAACTGCTCAATACAACGTTTTCTTTTTCAAAACAACTGTACAACTCAAGTACACAACATGAATACTTCTTTACTATGTTTTTAAGATAAATCTATTATATTTACTCTCATGAACTGTTGAATGTGGATGTGTGAGTATTCTGAAAGGCTGCAGAGTAAAAATTGGACAATTTCCTTTTTCAAGCTCTATTTAGACTAATGTGTGAATGAACTTTTACTCTAGCCACACCCCCTTTAGACAGTAGTACCTTTGATTTAGATTATTTCTTATGTTTGATATAGACTTCATTTCTGTTTGTACAGGAATGTGTGTGTGTGTGTGTGTGACTGTATGTGTGTGTGTTTGAGTGTGTGTCTGTGTGTGACTCTATGTGTATGTTTGTGTGTGACTGTATGTGTGTGTGTGTGACTGTATGTGTGTGCATTGTGGGATTTAAAATGTATCCAAGTGTCTCGAGTGTTTTGACTATGTTCTCCAAAATTCATTCAGATCCATTTAATGATTCAGTGACCATTTCTGGTGATGCCAACAGTTGATGTCTTGTGTGAAATGAGTGTGTGACTGTGTGTGTGACTGTATGTGTGTGTGTGTGTGTGTGACTGTATGCGTGTGTGTGTCTGTGTGTGATTGTATGTGTGTGTGTGTGTCTGTGTGTGACTGTATGTGTGTATGTGTGTGTGTGTGTGTGTGTGTCTGTGTGTGACTGTATGTGTGTGTGTGTGTCTGTGTGTGACTGTATGTGTGTGTGTGTGTGTGTGTGTGTGTCTGTGTGTGACTTTATGTGTGCGTGTGCAGTCCAGGGGCGTAGCAGTCATTTTAAAAGTGTGGGGGACACAGTGTCAGTAGGTGGCTTGCACAGACCCAACACTTACAGTACAGTATTAATATATTTCAGTATATATTAATATATACATATTATTTACTTATTTACTTCTAATATTTGTAGTATTTTAAAGATGCAAGTATTGCAAAATAATTGCAATTTTAGGGGCAAAAATAAAGGGCATCTTGTGTAGCACATCAATAAAAGACTGAGCACAAGTTGGTCCTGAATAAATGATTATGATAATTGTGCATGTGCACAATTTTATTTTTGACTCTGTGCTTGTGCATTGTGGGATTTAAAATGTATCCAAGTGTCTCGAGTGTTTTGACTATGTTCTCCAAAATTCATTCAGATCCATTTAATGATTCAGTGACCATTTCTGGTGATGCCAACAGCTGATGTCTTGTGTGAAATGAGTTAGTTACTGAATCAACGATCAAAAGAACATTTTAATTCTTTAAAATGTGTATATCTACAGATCTACAAAGAGACTTCAGTAGAGGTTTTAAGCATTATAAGAACAAAGCAAATCTATCATTTCCCTACAGATTGTGAGCTGCTGAGCATGACTTTTATCAAAAGACAACAATAATAGCCTTATAATAATTATAATGAGTTTCAATAACATCCGTATGTTTTCATGTATAAAAAAAAGCATGTCTACATATCAGCTGACTTCAGTAAAATGCATAAGTGTTCTAAGAATACATCAGATCTATCTTTTTCCCTACAGTTTGTCGACTTCACACCAACATAGAGGTAAAAAACAGCAGCTGGTATTAAAAATAGCTTTACATATTTAACACAGATCTAGTAATCTGCTTAAATTGGCAAAAACAACCGATCAAACTATTACCTCACAAACATAATGTAAAAAACATATCTTAACGAAGACTCATGCGCTGATATAAACTCTTATAATGTGTGCTTAAAAGAAGGATTTTCTGCAGTGCATTTCACATAATGCTGCCAATCAAGAACGATATGCCGATAAATAACTCTCGTAACTTTCGTCACACAAAAAAAGTGTGTGAGAGAGTATGGGAAAGAGGCTAAATATAAGTGAAGTGTTTATAAGAAAAATGTAATTCATAGATGTGCAAAAAGATCTACATAATATCATGCATAAAGCCACTATTGATGCCTGGGTCAAAATTGACTCGTGAACATTTTTAAATGGATATATTTCTTAAACAATATTATTATGAAAAAAAAAAAAAAAAAAAAAAAAAAGATTATGTGTATTTTGATAGTCTTGAAACAGTCCCAAAATTTTGTTCCCGTACTAAAAACTATGTGGCATTTAAAAATAATTATCTACCTCGCCCACAATAGAACGGTTAATGTCAGTGCTTTTATAAAATTATAAACTTCACATTTCTGCCTTTAAACCCTCCAACGATTGGCTCCTTTGACTTCCACTGTAAGTGTCTCACTGGAACACAGATATAAAGAAAAGGAGAGATGAGTCTAAATTCATTTTTGTTGGAATCAACATTATGCTACAAATGCTGTTGATTGATCTTAACTTGTATTGAGCCCAGAATATTCCTTAAAGGCATCATGCATCTAATGCAAAGGCTGTTCCCAAAATCCATCCACAGTTCTGGATCATCAATTCTGTCCTTCTTCCAGGAAAGCATTTCAAATTAATCACCAAACATCCTGCTCAACACCTCTCTGTGACGGACATCATTGTTCAGATGGTATTATCAGGATTAAACTGCTATATATAAACTGTTTTAATCACAAAATAGTGTCTAGTAATGGATGAAAACTTACGAGGAGCAAAAAAGGGGAGACAATCACAGGTCCACCAGCATAATTTCCATATATATATATTTTTTTAAAGACTAAGCTAAAAATACAGTTCAATTAATTTTAATGATTCAGCTGTAAAAATAAAGGACATCTTGCTGTGGAATATCTGCTACAGTTTCACATGATAATTAGAGATTGAGCACAAGCTGGTCTTTGAATAAAGAAACATTTAATCAATTACAGTAATAACAACTGTGTAAAATTTTATTTCCCTATCTGTCACTCACTCGACGTTGTGTCAATGTAGTGACACTAGGGGTCGCCCTTGGGAGCCCCAAACACCTCTGATCTTTGAGAAAATGCCAATGGGAATTGGCGAGTGGAATTTGCATGCCACTACCCCGGACATACGGGTATAAAAGGAGCTGGCTCGCAACCACTCATTCAGATTTTCTCTTCGGAGTCGAGCGGTTGTGTATCAGCGAGCTGAATCCTCTGCCGTTCCATTCACCTCGAAAAGCTGTTGGATTTATGGCGCATTACAGCGGCTTCTCCCCCTCTTGCACCGGTGGAGTGCAGAGAATACCCCTGGGCGCTTCAGCAGCTAAAAGTGTATATTCTTCCTACTGAAAGTGTATATTTTCCCTTCTAAAAGAGTGGCATTAATGGAGAGCGTCTTTTTAAAGATGCCTTTCCGTTTGAGTGTATTTCCTGGTTGCGGTCGTTACCTCTCCGCTTCCGATGGCCACGATCGCGGTCTTACGTGCTTGGGCGATACCCATGCTGAGACAGCGTTCGTGGACGGGTCATGTTCTCACTACGAGAGCGTGACCATGGCAACGTTGCGGTCGCAGTTTTTTCCTTCCTTAGAGGAAAAAGCCACCCCAGCGGCTCCCCACCTCAGTCCTTCTACCTACGGGTTTGAGGCCACGTAGGTTAGCACTGGGGGTGATTTGGGGACCCCAGTGGGAGCCACTCCGCTGGGTAACTCCCCATGGACCTCCCATTCCCCAGTACGCTCCTTTGCCCTGCTGGGATGAGACTGCCAGCTCGTCTCAGGGCAAGTTCGCAATCTCGTTTCGGCACTCGCGAAATGGATGAGCTCTCGATTGTAGCATCGGAGAGCGGGCTGATGCTGAGGACTCGACTGGGCTCCCACTTTCGGGTGCGGTCACCCAGTCGCAGGCTGACGTGCAGCTGGCAGCCATGCTAGCCCGGGCGGCTGCGTGCGTCGGGCTGGAGTGGAACCCTCCACCCCCCCTTAACACTCACAGCTTGAAGATTGGTGGACACTCCACCCCCAGGTGGTCCAGCTGATTTGGAGTCGATTCAGTCAAGCGCAGGTAGACCTGTTCGCTTCCCGGGAATCTTCCCACTGCCCGATCTGGTATTCTCTGACTGTGGCTCCCCTCGGCACAGATGCGCTGGCACACAGCTGGCCCCTGGGGCTGCTCAATAAATTTGCGAGGTTTTACAAACTACGGGTTGAGCCAGTCTCGTCCCGTGTGTTGTCAGGTATGAGCAGGTAAGTTCCGGGACAGCTGGCCGGGTGTACTGCTTGCGCATAGCACCTTTCCCCTTCCCGAGGTGAAGACATGCGCTTCGACCCCCAGTTGTGTTCATAAAGTTGTGGACCCTGGATGACCTTCCTCCTTAGCCCTGTGGCAGGCGGGTTTGTGGAGAAACTCGCTGCCGGCCCAGTACGTGTGCTAACTAGGCCCTGTACTGGGGTAGGTGCTCCACATGTGCTGGTTCCCCGTAGGTAACCCCGTGTGATGTATCTTCCACAAAATGGTTTCCCTGTTGGTAAACTGCGTCTTCCTTGGGCAGAGGTTCCTCTGCCCCTGGTCACCATATCTGTAGAGCTCCTCCCCCCTCGGGTAGGACCTACCACGGGACTTCTCCACATGACATACTTCCGACAAAACTCGGTAAGACCATGTGACATATTTCCACTCAAATACCCCCCCCCTCCAGGCAGGCGGACACTTATGGCCCCCAGTGAGTAAATGATTTCCACACTTTTTTGGGGAGAAAAAGAGGAGAAGAGGCCATGGCTGGGCTAGCCTGTCCCCATTTTTTTTGGGCAGTCGACTTGTCCCCGAGTTGCAGGGGACTGTTCGACGCTCGTAGGAGCGTTGGGAAGGTTACGTGATGGCCTGTTGTGCTAGCTACGAGGCACACAGCGGTCTGCCCATCTCGCACCACCAGTCCACGTAACACAGTTCATCTTAATGTGCCGTTTTGTATAGGGACCCCCTAGTGTCACTACATCGACACAACGTTGAGTGAGTGACAGATAGGGAACGACCTGGTTACTTTCATAACCTCCATTCCCTGATGAAGGGAATGAGACGTTGTGTCCCACTTGCCACAGCACTGAACTACCTGCTGAAATGGCCGGGACCTTGTCTCAGCTCCTCAGCACAAAACCTGAATGAGTGGTTGCGAGCCAGCTCCTTTTATACCTGTATGTCCGGGGGAGTGGCATGCAAATTCCACTCGCCAATTCCCATTGGCCTTTTCTCAAAGATCAGAGGTGTTTGGGGCTCCATCAGGGAACCGAGGTTACGAAAGTAACCAGGATGTTTTACTTTCAATAAAATATATAGAATCAGTTCGAAGTGGGGATTTTGATTTAGCCAAGTTTCTTGATTGTTTTGAATCTGTTCCCCAAAATTCATGCATTAATTAATTTATTCTTATGTGCTATTATTAAGTCACTGAATCAATTTGATTCAACTGATTCGTTAAAACACAGTCGTTCACGACCAAAACAAGTCTTTAAAATTTGCGTGTCTACAAATACACCAAGAGACTTTAATAGAGTTTTTAAGCATTATTATACCAAAGCAGATCTATTATTTTTCTTCAATTTGCAAACTACTAAGCATGACCAAAAAAAAAAAAAAAAAAAGCCAAAAATTATAGTCTAATATCAATAAAATATAATTTTCAATAACATCCCTAGGTCCTTAAAGAAATATTGCGGGTTCAATACAAGTTAAGCTCAATCAACAGCGTTTGTGGCATAATGTTGATTACCACAAAAATTAATTTTGACTCGTCTCTCCAATTTTTTAACATTAAAATACTCACTGTTTCAAAAGTAAAGACACAAGACATAAACAATATATGTGTAAGAATTATTTTAGTGTGATAAAATCACTTACTAACCGCATCTGCGTAAAGTTATAGACAATTTTACTACGATGTAATGTCAACAAACCCTAAAACCCAAAAATGACTTCAAAAATGATGATTTAAATAACTTTACAGCTCAAATTATACACAAGTTTTAACAGCAGAATAAGCAAGTGCTTTTATAAAATTATAAGCTTCACATTTCTGATTAAACCCTCCTAAATATGGCCCCATTGACTTCTATTGTAAGTGTCTCACTGTAACCTCCATTTTTGCTTTTTTAAAGAAAAGGAGGGACAAGTCGAAATTAATTTTTGTGGTAATCAACATTGTGCCACAAATGCTGTCGATTGAGCTTAACTTGCATTGGACCCGGAATATTCCTTTAAATCACTTTTACACATTCATAACTTTTCAGCCCCTTTCTTTCTTGTTGAACAAGACTGACTCCCATGCTGATGCCGAAGGGTGTGTTCTCATCCCTTCAAAGGCTTTATCCTCAAGAGTGAGAGCTTCGGAGGGTTGAAGGGTGTAGGGCTCAAAAATATCAGTAATTTGGAACACATTTCCCATAGTCATCTGTCCAAGCCAAAGGAACCGCTGTCATTGCACAAAGGCTGATGCTCATGAACATCAGATGTACCTAATCAGAAATATTTACACATGGTTTTGCATCACTGTTAACTACTTTCAGATTGCAAATGGAAAAGAAATTCTTTAAAACTTTATGAATAAACTTAAGCTTCACGTTTAAATATTTGTGTGTTATTTATTTTAATAAAACATTTAACTAGTAAACAAATGTACAGTATATGTTTAATTATTTAATAAATAAAATGCAACTGTGTATACTTATTTTGTTTTAAATTTAAGGGGAAGCCCTTCAAAACAGCTATTTATGAGCACTTCGGTTTGGAACGACCCTTCAACATGGCGGTCATGGCTGTTCTCCCTTCGATGTGCCTTTCAGAAGCTGATTTATCCCGTTTGGATCGCAGGGGAAGTGAACAAACTCATGCTCAGTCGGTCAGTAGATTCTCATTTACGAATGAGATGATTCACAAGTGCCATTTTTCTCACAGCTCTTTAGAGTAAAGCCCAAAGTATACTTCATTTTTTAAGCATACAGGGCGAGTGGCGTAAATTTCTTTATCAGCACAGTATGCGATCCCGGTACGTGTGCAACCCGATTGTGCCTGGAAATGTTTGCACTAATTAGTGGGTCCACAAGGTGGCAGCACTCAAAGTTGGGCCATAGCTTTCACAAAGTAGAGCAAGAAGATGAGTAGAAGATGACATAAACGCTGGTGGAGACGAAGGTGGAAACTCTATAAAAATATTGCAGTATCGCATAGTTGTAGTGCGCGTGTATCGACCGCCTGTGTTTGCGGTCAAATTCAGAATACATTTAAAGGCTAGAGTGTATGACTGTACACATACACTAATGCATGCAAAAAAGGTGAAGTATACTCTGGGCCTAAACACTCCATTCCTGTCAGACGCAGAGTCATTGAACGCACTGCTGTAGCCAAGCACGTGATTGGCCGCTGCTGTAATCAATGACATGGCATGCAGTCAGTCACAAAAATGACTGAAAAAAAACTAAATGCAAATAATAAAATGCAACTAATCACATAATTATACAGAACTAAGAGTGCAAAATTAACAGGAGGAGAAAACACTTTCTACATCTTTTGTTGTTGGCGTCAAAGTGTGAGTCCAATCAAACTCTACAGTATTTTGACACAAATTCATCAGTAAATTGGTAGAAGCTTGTCAAATTAGACATATGTCAACATGGACAGGTTGTGTGACATAATCTCATCATTAAAAATTAACAACAAATCTACACATGCAAGAAAATAAGACCCAGACTACACTGGCAATTCACTGGCAAAATTTATATTAATACATTTTCATTTTGATTGTTTACTTCAGTATTATAAACAATTCTGGTAATGAGCTACTGGTACAACTTACTCCAAAGCATCTAAAACACTTCACCCCAAAGCAACCATTTTGGGAAAAAATTCTTCATTTAATAAATCATGGCTGGGCTTTGGCCAAATAAATAACATGGTTTCCTACATTAACCAACATGTACAATATATATTTTTAGACCTGGATATACTTGCTTTTGCTTGAAATTCATGTTACATACCAAGTAAAATGTACTTTGAGAAATGCACATGAGAAAGTTTTTTTTTTTTTTTTTTTTTTTTTGTATGTCAATCACATGCAGCTGTATATGATTTCCTAAATATATGGTCATATAACCAAAAATAGGAACAGTTTGCCAGACTAAGGGGGTGACACATCTTCCCCCACTTCCCCCTACATTACAAATCATTTTGCAAACACTCGTTGAGGATGTAGATTATGTGAGCATACCATTATTGATGAGCACGTGCAGTGGAAGAGCTCGATCTTTAAATCTCGGACAAACTGTCACACGGACCTCAAACACGCCACATCCAGAAACTCAAAGTCCACTGTGGAAACACAAATCCATATGCAGATGTTAATAGTCATGAGCGCATTATATTGAGCAAATGAAAAACCCAAAGACATTGATTAATCCTAAATGGAAAATGTATTATTCATAGAATGAAAAACACATTTTATTATTTGATTTATTAAGTCAGAATTGCATTCAGCAGAAGAACGTAGTTTAGCAAGAAACATTTTAAGTCGATATGAAAACAAAATTGACTGCATTTGATTTCTTAAACCTCCTCTTCTGTTAAAGAAGGGACACTTTACTTTTCACTGTCATTTTTGAATGGAAATAGTACAGGTGTAACTTTTTTGTTGTTAAGAAATTATAATATTTCTTCTACCCTTCAGTAAAAACAAGAAAATTATGCACTTCTTTTTGGATTTTATGATTTTTAGATCTTATTTACATCATTTCATCATTTGTTTGTATATGCAAAAAAGCTAAATTATGTACTGTAACTTCACTACAGTAAAAACCTACACATTTATAAGTTAAAACATGAAAAAAATAATTTAAAAAAATACACCTTCTTGTGTAAAAAAAAAAAAAAAATGACTTGAAAATCATGTTATGACAATAATATTCTGTAGATAGCTGCAGTGTTCTATGCAGCCACCTACTGTATAGTAATTATACATTTTATCACAAGTTATTCATTTGGTATTGTTTTGAAACTGTTTTGAAGTGTCAGTTTTTGTAACAATGTCACATTATGCTTACAGTCAAACCTGACCATGGTGTTATAAAGAAAAGATACAGACTAAGCTTTTTGTTACCAGTCATGTATTTCAAACATAAAAATGTGATAACTGTAAGTAAATTAATAATAAAGTCAAGAAAATGATCAGTAATAAACAGAAATAAACAGCAATGGACTGTGATAAATCAATTAGTGTATAAAACAGAAGACTCAGACTTTGATCTTTGTTCTGTGTGTGCGTGCGTGCATGCGTGTGTGTGTGTGTGAGTGTGTACGTGTGCATGTGAGTGTGTGTGTGTTTGTGTATGTTTGTGTGTGTGTGTGTTTGAGTGGTGTGTGTTTGTGTATGTGTGTTTGTGTGTGTGTATGTGTATGTGTATGTTTGTGTGTGTGTGTGTGTGTGTGTGTTTGAGTGGTGTGTGTTTGTGTATGTGTGTTTGTGTGTGTGTGTGTGTGTGTGTGTTTGTGTGTGTGTGTTTGTGTATGTGTATGTTTGTGTGTGTGTGTGTGTGTGTGTGTGTGTGTGTGTGTGTTTGGGTATGTGTGTGTGTGTGTGTGTGTGAGTGTGTTTGTGTGTGTGTGTGTGTGTGTGAGTGTGTGTGTGTGAGAGTGTGAGTGAGTGTGTGTGTGTGTGTGTTTGTTGGTTAATAAACGTTTCTTATTGTGAACAATTCATTGCTTCATCTTACTTTAAACAAAAAAAGGTTTGTCTTTGTAATTTTCCATCAAAATATAATAACTTGCTCCACCTTTCAATGACGTCACTTTTTCTTTGTGACCATCAGTGGGAGGAAACAATGGCGGTAAATGGAAAAACACCCGTAAAACAATCTCAAGAAACAAAAACAAAAAAATGCTTTTAATCCATGACAAGTCCCAGGAAAGGTGTATACAGGTCTGAAGTCAGCACAAATACTGGCAAATTTGACTTTCGCAGACATTTAAATCTATTTATCAATGATTCATCTACAGTACAGCAGCGAGTCTGATGTGTGACCCACGTGTGCACACGCCTACCTGTACATCACCGTGAAAATCTCTTATTCAGAAGTTACACATGTTTGTCTTGTTTTCTGCTCAGATTTGGTCACAATATCACAAAACATCTGTGATGATTCTGTTTGTATGAATGTAAGAGCAGCTTTTAACTCATGAAGAATACACAGAAAGCAACCGAGGCATATTAGTGTTTTACATTGTAGTCTGTGCTTCATGATCTTATGATGTGTTGTTTATTGACTAACATTAGTATATACACATTAAATATATACTATATATTCACATTCTAGTGCTTTTTATTTATTACAATGTGTTACAATTATGACATACTGGGTGTTATGAATAACACTGTCCTATGTGCATTTCCTATTTAATTGTATCCAACTCGATCATGTTATAAATATAATTGACACATGCACAGATAACTGTCATGTCTAAATAAATGAGCAAAGATCGTGCTCTCTCATTGCTGCTTGACTTTGGTGAAATGAAGCAGTGTCACTTAAAAGATAAAACTTTATTGAAAGAAAAATGACATTTTGGCTCTGGTAATTAATCAGCAGTTTCACCTTTTCAAGATTCATAATAATAGAAATAGAAATAGAAACTACATTTTCAAGGCTTTTGCCGCATCCCACAGTGCAGCACATTGAAGGTAAATGGAATTTTGGTCACAGACATGGCGGCACGGTCATACAGTGATGTCACATGAAACAGGTCAATAGAGACCAGTCAACCAATTCTCACTTGATAAAATCGAATCCAATATATTTTCTTGTTGTATATCCTATTCCACTTGGAAAGATGTCACATAATGGACATCAGATGTAATTTGTGTCAAATGTGTCATTTCTGCACGACTAGCATCACCAAGTGGAACTGCAAAAATAATTATTTTATAAACAATTTTCAAACACTCCTCCTGTTTGCCATTGGTCAGATAGTCCCGTCTAAAACTCACTCTATTGGTTGAGTCGGTGTTGCTATGTTCAGTCCTTTCGGCTCGCTCAAACACACAGACTGAAATTCCATCTGGTTCACAGAAATGACACACTTCACTTTTAAGATTCACAATAATTCTTCTATAATGTATGATTCATAATTCTCATCATTTCTCTGGGGTGATAATGTCCATATACTCAGTTACTGCCAGCAGCTTCTGAAAATGGAAGATTTAAAATGGCCACACCATCGCTGCTATGATTTGGGATTAATTCGAGAGTTATTTCAACATTCAAACATCAGCATGCACACTGAACGCTTATAAATCTCTTTAACTCGGCTCTTGCTAAACTAACACAGCTGTGTTAAGAGTCTTGAAATACTGACTGTTATAAAGAAAATTGGGCGAAATGTGCTAAACTTGAATGAAATTTATTTCAGTTAGGATAACTCTCAGAGTAGTATAACATATATTTTAATCTATATATATATATATTGGTCTTGGCGGACTAGATCTGCTCTACGCATGCTGCTGCTGCTTGACATGAGTAAATATGCTGCTGCTGTTGCAAGGAACCTGTGCGCTGCTGCTACTGCACAAACATAAAATAAAATCCCCCCAAACCGTGTTAAAAGACAATAAATAGACAAGGCAAGCAAATAAGGTGATCCCCAACTCCCCAGACATGACCGCCAGACATGTGGGCTAGAGTGAGACAATAGACTAGTATGGCGCAGGCTGATGGCATGCCGTAAGGGCCAGGTGAGGTGATGGACTAGCGAGGCACAGGCTGACAGCATGCCCCAGCAACAACCTGAGCAATTTTATAAGCAACAGAGTCCAGATTTTCTGATGAGAATTTATACATCAGCAGCTGAAGGCCACCAATCCATTTATTTATTTATTTATGTTTCTTTTCTCCCCTTTTCTCCCCTGTTTGGAATGCCCAATTCCCAATGCGCTCTAAGTCCTCGTGGTGGCGTAGTGACTCGCCTCAATCCGGGTGGCGGAGGATGAATCTCAGTTGCCTCCTCGTCTGAGACCGTCAATCCACGCATCTTATCATGTGGCTTGTTGAGAGCGTTACCGTGGAGGAGTAGCGCGTGTGGAGGCTTCACGCTATTCTCCACAGCATCCACGCACAACTCAACACGCGCCCCACCGAGAGCGAGAACCACATTATAGCGACCACGAGGAGGTTACCCCATGTGACTCTACCCTCCCTAGCAACCGGGCCAATTTGGTTGCTTAGGAGACCTGGCTGGAGTCACTCAGCACGCCCTGGATTCGAACTCATGACTCCAGGGGTGGTAGTCAGCGTCTTTACTCGCTGAGATACCCAGGCCCGCACCAATACATTTCTTAAGACGCCAAGGTAACCATGGGTCCTGCCACGGATTCTGCTCCGGCTCTGAAGAGTGGCTGGCATAAATTCGTGAATAGAGTCTCTGAGTACACGTATTTGCTTTGCTTGAAGATGGACCATTAATTTGTTGTAGGTTTTCCATCGACCGTCGAGGAGGGAGGGTCGGAGAAGGTGGCGGAGTTTCTGAATCTCAAGTACCGAGGCATGTAGTTAAGACAGAAAATAGTGTTAGTTTGGCTATGGCAATGGTAATCTTTACTGTGCTTGACATTGTGAAAAAATACAGAGGCAAGGAACAAATCTGAAGGACTTAATAGAATGAAACAAACATAGGGCTCTTTATGATTAGACCAACATGCTACCCTATAAATTGTGTGTAATTGAGCCATCTCCTGCAGTTTTTTTTTTTTTTTTTTACAGTTTTTTTTAATTGGTGAGCCCTAGCAAATGGGTGAGCATTGTTTGTGCAATATCTATGCGTGAGGGTGAACAACGCTTGTGGTGCATCTGCACAGCAGACAGGTGAGATATTGTGCTATACCCTTGTAGAAAATAAACAATGTGTGCGATGCTTCCGTCCCTAGCAGAAGGGTGAGCATAATTTATGCACTGTGTAAGTGATTATTCCATTGGAAGGGTGAGCGTTGTTTGTGCAATACCCCACAAAGACAACAATGTTATGCCATTCGCACAGCCCGCAGGATGCTAAAGTTATGGCACCTAAACAGCACATTTGCGCTGCTTTTGTGAAGTATTGAGCCAATACTTAGACATGCAATAAGGGTTTTCAATTCGGTTTCAGTTAACTTTTCTGCTGAAATACTATTCCCGAAGTGTTTTAAAACAAATTATTATAAGCAATACTGTTCGGCTTAAACTGACTTGAGCAGGTACAGAGCAGGCTAAACACAGCTACACTGGCGGCCAAAAGTTTGGAATAATGTACAGATTTTGCTCTTATGGAAAGAAATTGGTACTTTTATTCACCAAAGTGGCATTCAGCTGATCACAATGTATAGTCAGGACATTAATAATGTGAAAAATTACTTAAAATACTTCAAAGAGTTCTCATCAAAAACTCTTCCACGTGCAGCAATGACAGCTTTGCTGATCCTTGGCATTCTAGCTGTCAGTTTGTCCAGATACTCAGGTGACATTTCACCCCACACTTCCTGTAGCACTTGCCATAGATGTGTCTGTCTTGTTGGGCACTTCTCACGCACCTTACAGTCTAGCTGATCCCACAAAAGCTCAATGGGGTTAAGATCCATAACACTCTTTTCCAATTATCTGTTGTCCAATGTCTGTGTTTCTTTGCCCACTCTAACCTTTTCTTTTAGTTTTTCTGTTTCAAAAGTGGCTTTTTCTTTGCAATTCTTCCCATAAGGCCTGCACCCCTGAGTCTTCTCTTTACTGTTGTACATGAAACTGGTGTTGAGCGGGTAGAATTCAATGAAGCTGTCAGCTGAGGACATGTGAGGTGTCTATTTCTCAAACTAGAGACTCTGATGTACTTATCCTCTTGTTTAGTTGTACATCTGGTCTTCCACATCTCTTTCTGTCCTTGTTAGAGCCAGTTGTCCTTTGTCTTTGAAGACTGTAGTGTACACCTTTGTACGAAATCTTCAGTTTTTTTGGCAATTTCAAGCATTGTATAGCCTTCATTCCTCAAAACAATGATTGACTGATGAGTTTCTAGAGAAAGCTGTTTCTTTTTTGCCATTTTTGTCCTAATATTGACCTTAAGACATGCCAATCTATTGCATACTGTGGCAACTCAAAAACAAACACAAAGACAATGTTAAGCTTCATTTAATGAACCAAATATCTTTCAGCTGTGTTTGATATAATGGCAAGTGATTTTCTAGTACCAAATGATCAATTTAGCATGATTACTCAAGGATAAGGTGTTGGAGTGATGGCTGCTGTCTAGATTTGATCAAAAATGACTTTTTTCAAATAGTGATGGTGCTGTTTTTTACATCAGTAATGTCCTGACTATACATTGTGATCATCTGAATGCCACTTTGGTGAATTAAAGTACCAATTTCCTTCCAAAACAGCAAAATCTATACATTACTCCAAACTTCTGGCCGCCAGTGTACAGTACTGTATATAAAGAGGCCTTTAAAAGCTTGAATTCTCTTCTAGTAAAATACGGAATATAAAATTGATCTCATTACCTGCTAAAATATCCTATAAAGGATGGTGGTATGTATGCTGCTGCAGAAGGAATCAAACAGAGATGTAGATAAAGGATTTGATGCTGCCAAAAGACGGTGTGACGTCATGATCAGCCGAAGGACCCCCGCTGTGATGCCTGGAGATCTTCTACATACTCTTTGACAATATATCCGAAGAAATATCTTCATCTCCTCTCCAGCGTAGCACCCGTAGTTAACGGTAGGACTGCCACGTTAGCTGAATTAGTAGGCTCCCTTTATAAGGGCTCTGGTGATCTTTATTTTTCACATTGCATGGGCGGGTTATATATAATGTGATGAGGAAAAAAGGGGTTGCGACTGGTTAGCGTAGCAAGGTGTGCCAGGGTGACCTATCAGCCTGCACCACAGAGTTTCCAAACTGATCTTAATTTGTCATCTTGTGATTTTGAGGTGAAATATGACCTGGAGTTGGTATTCAAGACACCAAAGAACACACCATGCTTGTGGAAAGAAACAATCTCTGGCTCCAACCCGCTCATGTTTTGAGCCTATGACAAAATCACTAAAACATATCCACTCTCAAAAAGGTCAGTTACACTAAATGGCTTTGGAAAACCATTTCAATTTAGAAATGCAGTAATATAGAGCACATAAAACTTCAATGCAGCATTCATTAACCTCAAGACATCCACCATGCAAATGGCAAACACATCCTGAGGACAGACAATCCCCCTGTGGTCCGGTTAGACCATATCGTGAGAGGAAACACTGTCCTCCTCGCAATAAAAGCGTCCATGTGAGTGTTACGAGAGGGAGTGGAGTGACCGCTGAGAGTGTGTCAGTGAATCGTCTGGCGTTTCAGGCCTGAGGGGAAGCGATAACCTCATTCACACTTTACACAGTCAAAACCGGAGAGAAGCCTTCAGGGAAACATGAAATAAATAGCTACAATGCCAGAGAATTGACCTGCTTACAAACAAGCTCTCTGATGTCAAAACTGAAGGCCAGAGTGATCACTGGAGCTGGTGTAAGGTTCAATATCTCTCTGCATTGTTGTCTTTCTTCTATCTTATTTCAGAAACAGGTTTACATTTGTCAGATGATCTCAAATGATAAATATACAAACAGATAAAGACATCTTTAGACAAGAGCCAACCTATTAATATACAAACATGGCTCGTTATTCGTATCGCATGAACACTAGAGGCGCTACAACAACAAGCATTAACCTTAAAAACCTCATCTGTTCTGTAACTCACTTTTAGCGCCACACAGTGAACATTTCACCTCATAATGTCATTTTGCAAAAATGTCGCCACAATCACTCAGTTTTCATGAAATCAGGCTGGCTTGATACATATCTCAATATTTAGGCATTTGCTCTAAAACAACATAAAACTATGTTTTTTATTTTATTTTATTTTTTCCCAATCAGAGGAACCATCACTTTAATCAAACAGCCATTGTAGCCAAACAGATTCAAAATGTTTAATGCAAGAAGCAAAATACAGTACAAATTTCGTTTTCATGTTTTTACTAATTGAACACAAGGAAGAATTATATTTAATAATGTTAATTCATTTGTACAAATATAACAATATTACAATATTAATAACAACATTAAAATTACAACTTTCAATCTTGTAATTAGGAACTTCCCAGGAGGACTTGAAGACCTCATGAATTTGCTTGACAAGCGCACATTTCTTTCCTGTGTTAATGCATTTCCTATTGAAACTACTGAAGTTGGAGTGGGACAAATCAAAGGACTCATCCCTGTTTTTAAAGTAGCCAAAAGCCTTTAGTTTATAGCACAGCCACAAACCTGATTTACGACTTGCTGATTTACTTTACTTTCACACATGCACCCGTTTCCGGAATATTAACCCTTTAAGCTCTGAAGGTGTTTTTAAAGATTTCCTGTTTCAGTGGCATACCCAAAATTAAAGCCTATAACTATAAAAAAAAACAAAAAAAACAAGGAGGGTCAAGTGTTTGGTATTATTGTAAAGAAAGCTTTAATTTTTTTTTATGATATAGATTATGATACATTCTGAGACTCTAAACCTAAGAAACTGCTGATTTGACATGAAATATTGCTGGCTATAAACAAGGCAGCTCTGAAAAACTGCTTTTGTTTTGTTCCCAATCATGTCAGCTGTATCTGAGAAAAATGTTGTGTTTATACGACAAAGCAATCATAAGTTTTAGCATTACAAATATAATTCATCATAGTGTCCAAAAACCTCTCCAAACAAAGAAAACATAATAATTGTACATAAGAACTAATTACACATGCAAACACAACAATGACTAAAGGTTTGTATAGCATGCAGACATGATTTTAGTAATGAGATTTCACAGAATGAGTTTCATTCTGTGTCATTTGAGTCATCATTGAGTCTGTGTCATGTATTTGGCGCCATCTCCTGGTGGTCATATGTAACATTGTGCTTCATGTGGATTATCTAATGATCTATGCATCTGATTATCTTGTATGTGGGTTCGTTTGAAAGATAATCACCTCCTCTAAGTAATGATATTTGAGATTTGATGTTCCGTTTATTTTTCGTGAAGCTATAAGCAAAAACACGGCATATAAGCAACACCAACATAATTGTCAAAGACATATACTTAACTATTACTTGCTATATTTTTGTCTGTAAGTAAAACAAATAGGCTGGTTGTATTTTACTCTTTGAGAGCTTTCCAACAACATATAACACATGACTATTTTATTAGTTTAATGTTTTTACTGATTGCAATAATATGTAAAGTGCAATTTTTTTTTTTTTAATCAATTATCGAATCGGAACATTTCTGATTTGTCTGCAAATTTCAAAGCACTTGTTCAGTTTTGGTCATAATGTCTACATGCATTGTAAAATAGAGCTTCTAAACTTTCAAACGAAACCTATTTTTTGTTGGTCAAGACTGTAGTTAGTAATATTTTAACAATTATATTTTAACATTGCAAGAAAACCGTGTTTACATGAGACTTGAAATCATCAGGTTATTCTTTTGACTTTGACGCTTAAAACGTAAACAGGCATATGTAAAGCACTTGCGTACATTGGAAAAACCGTTAAGAATGCCTTTTTCGGACCAAAAGCTTCGGAGTTCAACAGAAGGGTAACAAAATGAATAAAAGATGGAAAGCCGTTGCATGTGTGAATAGCATATGTGGTACATTTACCAGAATAGGCAATCAGGCAATTTTACTGCTTTGATTGGACAAGAATATGTATAGTGCCAGATGATGTCATCAGTATTTTTGGTCTGTTTTTACAGAAGAGAACGACGGTAAATTTTAAATGTATATCTGCTAATGGTACATTTTGTCTACATTTGCATATAGATGACCTCAAAGCTAACAGGCATGAACTAAAACACAAAGTACTCCAATTGTGATTTAATGTAGTCTTGGAAAGCAGCATTAAAATTTGAAAGCAGTTTGCACACGTGTGTCTGTTGATGCGTGTCAAGAAAAAGTGGTTATAAAGTTCCATTCAATTAAATCCATGACATTAGTCAATTTAGTCAAAGACAAATGGAGTACGAGGGAGTCTACACCGGTTGTTATTTTATCAGCTGTGACCTGGATGAAATCTCATTTTGTCTCGAGGCGTGCAAACAAATCCACACAGAGTGAATTTACAAAGCAACCCTGAGGGTGCAGCGCTAACACTTGCACGGGGAACGATGCATCCACAAACACATCACATTTTCTGTCTGCTGGATGAACTCGGTGCAGTGATGACCACAGACAGACAGAGCTGAGGGGGGAAATCACTTGCGCTGCGTCTCTCAACGGATGCCGGCAGAAATGAGTCGATAGATGCAGCACGCGTGAGTCAGCCAGTATGCAATTTAGCGAGGCACAGCAAGGCCGCGGATGTGACTAGCTGCCGGGCCCTGTTTCAGTGAGCACAACCAGAGCTGTGTTTGGAATACTATCATACTACTCTTACTATTGCTGCAGTATTTAGTGCTGTATATTGGTGTTTCTTTTACTTCAGGCAATTTCATGTCACAGGGGTTGATTTTTATTAAATCGAACAGATTTCAACTTTAACTTTTTGTTGCATGAATGTCTCATCAAAACGTACTTTGAAAATTTTTAACAGTCCTTCATCATTTATTTTTGGTACTTTTCAGATATCTTTTATGTATAGATTTGACTGCTTTAGCCTTCAGAGCCAGACTTTCAATATTAAATTATGAAAATTAGGGCTGTCAGAATTAACATGTTAACGCATGTGATTAATTAAAAAAGTGTAACGCGTTAATTATTCTTAATCACAATTAACGCATTTATTGTTAATATAGCATAAACATGGGGGCCTGGGTAGCTCAGCAAATAAAGACGCTGACTACCACACCCCTGGAGTCACGAGTTTGAATCCAGGACGTGCTGAGTGACTCCAGTCAGGCTTCCTAAGCAACCAAATTGGCCTGGTTGCTAGGGAGGGTAGAGTCACGCTGGGTCAACCTCCTTGTGGTCGCTATAATGTGGTTCTCGCTCTCAGTGGGGCGTGTGGTGAGTTGTGCATGGATGCCATGGAGAATAGCGTGAAGCCTCCACACGCGCTACGTCTCCGCAGTAACTTGCTCAACAAGCCACGTGATAAGATGCGCGGTTTGATGGTCTCAGACGCGGAGGCAACTGAGATTCATCCTCCGCCACCCGGATTGAGGCGAGTCACTACGCCACCACGAGGACTTGGAGCGCACTGGGAATTGGGCATTCCAAATTGGGGAGAAAAAAAAAAAAAAAATATATATATATATATATATATATAGCATAAACACTGGTGTGAAGGGCGGAACCTTTGTAATGTGTTCGCCTGGATTCATTACACTGACCACACGCCACAAACGACTTGTAAAGTCTTAGTTCGGAATGGCATACTACCCTTACTGCTTCTACCATATATGTCTGTGGCAGAAATAGTAAGAGTAGTATGGTAGTATGCAATTCTCAACTCTTCTACCAAGGTGAGCCTACAAGCTAAATAAAATAGCATTACGCGGCGGTCCCATAGACATTCTATGGGCGGTACCGTCATAACACGCTAGTTGACCGTTATGCTCTCTCCTTTGATAAAGCTGCGGAGGTTGTTATCTCGATAAATAAAAGAATCTCTGACAGCTCTTCCCTGTCAGTGATAAAATGATGGAGAAAGGAGCTCTTAATGCTACTTGATGTACAAAACAAGCCCAGATGGGACTTTTGATAGAAATCAAGTAATTTTCAGCCTATGTCAGGAGCATTTTAATTACCACAGAAGCACATCAAGTCTTAACTATCACCAAAATGCAGAATGAGACGTGTTTGTTTGAGTTCAAAGCGGTGCTTGATGCTGGCGCTAACACCCTGACGCGAATCATAAATGCGGCTTTATGATTGCTGTAACAAAGGCTTTGTTTGGAAAATGTTAATAAAGCATTATTGTTACATATTGTTTTGTTTTCTTTCCCAAGATGGAAATAAATTAATTTTGACAAGAAAAGTAAATATAATGTCAAATTTCAGCATTTAACAAATCTGCGATTAATCGCGATTAACTACAAAAAATATGCGATTAATCGTGATTAAAAAATGTAATCGTTTGACAGCACTAATGAAAATACATTATAAAAATACAAATTATTACATTTAAAACTATGATCATCTAAGCAAAGAGTGAAATAAACATAAACATTTAAATATTTATTGTGTGAAAATTATGTCTATCAATTACTCAAAAATTACGACTGTCCCACAGTTGTGATGTCATTTCCACCACACCAAACAATTTCGCCCCTAATAAAGTTTGTTCAAAAGTTAGTGTACTTGTTAACCAAGTGGACAAAAGTGTAAGTAAAGAGCATGCTTAAGCATGCTTTAACAAAACGAAGAAAATTCAAGGGAGATATCACTTTTTATTGGCCGACTTTTCCAATCAAGCTTTTATTTTGACAAATGATGCAAAAAAATAAAATAAAATAAAATAATTGATAAAATTATTAATGATAAAAAAATATGATTTAATTTTGTGTATTTTAGCAAGACAAAAGAGTCAGTCATTTTATTTGAAAATCATGAAAAATGTCATTTCCATCAGCGTAATTTCCAGCACAGAATTCTATTAAACACAATACAGAATTTGAGGTGTGCTGGAAATGATATAAAAATTACATAAATCTCCTGTGATGTATGAATACACACTGTTGGACACTGTTAGTAGATAAATTAAATCAACTAGTGAGAATGTGAAAAACATTAAAATTAACCAGACTTAGCTCTCTAGAAATCGACACAATGACAAAAGTGCTTGAAGTTGAAGAAACACCCATATACACAATGCACAGTATGCAAATGATCTGTATGCACAGAATACTCAAAATGTGTTGTATGCAATAAAGAACAATGCACCACAAAATGACGTGGTTGAGTTTTTCATCTCACATTTGCTTTTTCTGACACTATCGGTTAGGTTTAGGTTTAAGGTTTAGGGTAGGGAGGTCGGTTTTATTGTTAAAAGGGCATTAACATTAAAAAACCTCATCTGTTTGGGAGAACATTTAACTCACTTTTAGCACCACGCAGTGGACATTTCACCATGTAGAAACCACGCAATGTAATTTAGCAAAAATGTTGCCGTGTAATTTTCATTAGATCAGGCTCAAACTTTTGGCGATCCAGTCAAGAAAGAGATGTGACTTCCAGTTCATTGATCACAGTGGAAATGAAAGGTCGTCAACAGTATTCAGTATTTTGGCAAATGTAGTAAGTCATCAAGGTATCCAAGTAGTAGTATGGCAATATGTACGTAATTCTTCACAGGTCATTCTGAGAGAAAAGGAGAGATGTTTGATGTTTAAGGAGTTTGATAAATGGTAAATGTCAATGATAAAGTCCTCAGGGTAAAAGCAAATAATTGAATCAATAGCAAATTATGAAAACATAGTCTCCTAATTTATTTCACGGTGAATTGCATTATATTTGTGGCCCATGAATAAGATGCTTGGCTTAATTTGGAGGGCGTTTGTATACGTGACCTTTACCGAGGCAGAGAGCAATATGACATCAGCAGACTGACGGTGAGGTGCAGTCTTCAATAATGTGACTTCCAATCCACCGTCACACTGACAATACTGAGGAAATTGTTTCTCCTAGAAAACAGGAGGCATGCGGTAAAAATATCCTCTCTTCTGAATGGGAGAGCCGTCTCGCTGTGCTCAAACTGTTTCCATTTAACTTTCAAGTGTATGTCAGTTGAAAGAAATCGAAAGTGTTTGGCCTCTGGGGTTTCTTTATTTATTATGTTCAGAACTCTGCTGCTGTTGAGACCAATTCAGAAATGTCAGAGATTTTTGTAATTGTGTAAAGCTTTACAACTAGGAAATTGTCAACAGCTTGGAGGAAAAAGTCCACATGTAATCAACAAGTCATCACAATTCACTCTATATACATGTTTCTGCTCTTATTACATTCAGTTCATCAGTGCATTTTATTCAAAGTAATATATATATATTTTTATCTTCCATCAAAATAGGTACCCAACCTAGGTTGGGTTATTTATTTTTTTGGGAACCAAATCCTAACGTTCTAGGAATGTTCTCTTTAGGTTCTATTTTTATAACCATAAACTAACATTCCCAGAACATTGCAGAGAGGTTTTTGTGTGACAACCTAAAAAGAACGTATACAGAATGTTCTTTAATGGCTATTTTTAGGTTCTATTTTTATAACCATAAACTAACATTCCCAGAACATTGCAAGGAGGTTTTTGTGACAACCTAAAAATAACGTATACCAAGTGTTCTCTAATGGCTATTTTTAAGTTTTATTTTTATAACCTTATATTAACATTCCCAGAACTTGCAGACAGGTTTTCTGTGTGCCAACCTAAAAAGAACGTATACAGAACGTTCTTTAATGGCTATTTTTAGGTTCTATTTTTATAACCATAAACTAACATTCCCAGAACTTTGCAAGGAGGTTTTTGTGACAACCTAAAAATAACGTATACAGAGTGTTCTCTAATGGCTATTTTTAAGTTTTATTTTTATAACCTTATACTAACATTCCCAGAACGTTGCAGGGAGGTTTTTGTGACAACCTTAAAATAACGTATAATGAATGTTCTCTAATGGTTATTTTTAGGTTCTATTTTTTTGTATAATTTTATACTAACATTCCCAGAACTTGCAGATAGTTTTTTTGTGTACCAACCTAAAAAGAACGTATAAAGAATGTTCTTTAATGGCTGTTTTTAGGTTTTATTTTATAACCATAAACTAACATTCCCAGAACCTTGCAAGGAGGTTTTTGTGACAACCTAAAAATAACATATACAGAGTGTTCTCTAATGGTTATTTTTAGGTTCTATTTTTTATAATTTTATACTAACATTCCCAGAACTTACAGAGAGGTTTTTTGTGTGCCAACCTAAAAAGAACGTATAAAGAATGTTCTTTAATAGCTATTTTTAGGTTTTATTGTTATAACCATAAAGTAACATTCCCAGAATGTTGCAGGGAGGTTTTTGTTACAACCTAAACAGAATGTATACAAAATGTTCTCTAATGGTTATATTTAGGTTCTATTTTTTATAATTTTATACTAACATTTCCAGAATGTTGCAGTGAGGTTTTTTGTGTGCCAACCTAAAAAGAACGTATACAGAACGTTCTCTAATGGTTATTTTTAGGTTCTATTTTATTTAACCTTATACTAACATTCCCTGAATGTTGCAGGGAGGATTTTGTGTGACAATCTAAAAAGAACGTATACAGAACGTTCTCTAATGGTTATTTTTAGGTTCTATTTTATTTAACCTTATACTAACATTCCCAGAACATTGCAGGGAGGTTTTTGTGTGACAACCTAAAAAGAACTTATACAGAACGTTCTCTAATGGTTATATTTGTGATCTTTTTTATAACCTTATACTAACATTCCCAGAACGTTGCAGGGAGGATTTTGTGTGACAACCTAAAAAGAACACATACAGAACATTCTCTAATGGCTATTTTTAGGTTTTATTTTTTAAAATAACATTCCCAGAATGTTGCAGGGAGTTTTTTGTGACAACCTAAAATGGAACGTTTACAGTGCGTTCTCTAATGGTTATTTTGGTTGTTTTTTTCTTTCACACTTTTCATTATCATCCGATTATTTTTCATAAACGGTGCAGAGACTGACATTAGTGCAGTACATCATTTAATTAAATGCAGAAATGAAGATTTACGTGGGATTTGAATGCATTATAATGAGCAGGTTTAAAAAGCATTCAAGAATCATATTATACTTGCCTTGAACACTTCACAATAAGGTTGTATTTGATAACATTAGTAAACGCATTAGGTATCATAAACTAACAATAAACAATTCTTAACAATATGTAAAAAAAAAAGTATTTATCTTTATTAATGTTGATTTATAAAATACATTTGTCCAATTTTAGTTCATTGTGCAAAAAACGATTTTAACTGTATATTATACAGTATATGTTGGATAAAATCAAGTCCCGCCCCACAATTTTTCACTGTTTCACTCAGAAACACGACAGATCATGGAAACAAAATGGGTTGCAAACAGAGTCCATGTGCACTCTTTAAATTATTAAAAATAATTTGTACTTCTTCTAATGAGTCAACCAGTTTGAAGTCACTGACTGCCAGTGTAAGGCTTAATTGGTTCATGCACTAGTCAATGAAAAAAAGCAGGACGCATCTGTTTTGCATTTGCATGTGTCACAGAAGGTGACCTCTATATCCTGTCATTTGTTGACTGTGTTTTTGTGAACAGGTCGGTCTGGAGAAGTCTTGCTGTATTGATGTGATTAATCATCTGTTGCAGAGTCACAGAGGAATATATCAATGGATGGCAGAGATGAGGTGTGAAGGTCTCTTTATCAGCCATATACATGCACGATATAATAAATCAGAATTCACACTGATTTCAAATTAACACACAATGTAACATTAGTCAATGTAGACATAAAGATTACTTTGTAAAAATAAAGAATGTTTTAATTTATGATAAAGTGTGTAATTTCAGTGCCTCCAAAAAATATGTTTCCGAGCAGTTTTCCGAAACACTCTTACCAACCCATTTTGTCCTGCCTCCCATCTGACATTGGTCAGACAAATTACCCTCCTTAAAAAGCTTATTAAAGGAAGCCACGCCTCAAACTGACGCCACTGACCAGAAGTCTGCATGTCGGAGCGCTGAAACCAAAGCACACTGTTTGACCAGCGGATTTACACGACCTCTGAACTGTTACTCCATAAGGATTTTTATAGAAAACATTTATAGAGTTTTCTGGGTGGATTTCCATTTGTCAAGTAGCAGTCTTTGAATTACCTTTGAATTAAAGGGGTCATGAAGTGCTATTGAGGTCCAATGATAATGTTATATGTTTTGCACCAAAACAGTCACAATTTAGTAATATATGATAATTTTCCTCGTTTTTGGCCCTCTGTCTGAAACGCTCGATTTTGTTCACAGCGCCTCCCTCAAAGTTCAACATAAACACCCACTGTTCTGATTGGCTAACATCATGCAGCCCCTCAAATACAGCAAACTCAATCGGAAGCTCCACAACATTATAAAACTAAATTTCAGGGTTTACACATAACACACATCCAACACATTTCATCTGCATATATTAAACAAGCACAACTGTTAACACTCAGCACCATAAACTATCAAACAGTCATGACATTTGAAATATTCATGAATTAAACTGTTTACACACTTTTAAGTAAACAGTGTTTTTAACTGTCCCATCCTTCAATAACAGTTTCTTTGCAAAGCTTGAATCGTTTTATGACTGCACACAAGCAATTCACGTTGATATGAGCCAAAGAAACACACTGAAACAGTCAAAGACATCCATCTAGTCTGTGTTTACATACACCAACAGTTAAAAATAGCACAGATGGGGGGCCTGGGTAGCTCAGCGAGTATTGACGCTGACTATCACCCCTGGAGTTGCGAGTTCGAATCCAGGGTGTGCTGAGTGACTCCAGCCAGGTCTCCTAAGCAACCAAATTGGCCTGGTTGCTAAGGAGGGTAGAGTCACATGGGGTAACCTCCTCATGGTCGTGATTAGTGGTTCACGCTCTCAATGGGGCGTGTGGTAAGTTGTGCGTGGATTGCGGAGAGTAGCATGAGCCTCCACATGCTGTGAGTCTCCGCGGTGTCATGCGCAACGAGTCACATGATAAGATGCGCGGATTGACGGTCTCAGAAGCGGAGGAAACTGAGACTTGTCCTCCGCCACCCGGATTGAGTAACCGCGCCACCACGAGGACCTACTAAGTAGTGGGAATTGGGCATTCCAAATTGGGGAGAAAAGTGGATAAAAATAAATAAATAAATAAATAGCGCATATGGGCGAAAGAGTGCATCAATGTTTGTGCTCAAAACAGCAAGAGGCAGCAGCTGAATGGCAGATAATTGCTTCTCCCTTTCAGAGTTGTAACTTGACACCGCATCTTTTAAAAGTGGCGAGATACATGACAGTGGTCAAAGAGTCTGTGTAGTTCATGTTTATATACAAAATAAAATAGTCCAGATGGGTCCACTTTGGTGTTATGTTAGGAATAGTTAGCCACACAAGGCCTGCTCTCTTGACTTGAACTGCACGCCAGTGGGCGGGGCCAAGGGTGCGATGACGTATGTTGTGGGATGTGTAAATACAAATGAGCAATGTTTCATGATGTCACGAACAGACAGATTTCAAAATGAGACGTTTCAGCACGGTGGCAACTATAAATGCTCTTTTGAGGCTGGGGAGGAAGTTTTGAGTTCTGAAACTTAAGCGAAGTGCTGTTGTGTTCGGCATCAAACAGTTGCTTGACAGTAGCAGCAAATGACAGCTGAGTGGAAACAATGCCCAAATGAAAGTGGCACTTATGTGTCAGTTGCTAATAAAGGTGCAAGTGATTTAGAAGCGCACATTAGCTCTGCGAAGCATAAATTAACGGACTAGTTTTTGCGACCAGGTAAAATTGTATCACATTGCTTCATTTTCCATGGCCATTCAAAATAATAGTAATAGTAAATGAAGGTACACTCATGGAATCAAAGATTTTATTTTAGTACATGGACATTCAAAAGAATGTTGGAAATGTTTATTTATTTATATATATTTATGTTATGCTAATAGAGTGTCTTTTTCACTGTATTAATGTTTGCATTCATAGTAACACTGTTTTGAACCCTATGTGCTGGAAATGATATAAATCTCCTGTGATGCATGAACACACACTGTTGAACATTGTTAATAGACTAATTAAATCAACTAGTAAAAGTGTGAACAAATGTTTTAACCAGACTTTACTTTCTAGAAATTCCCATTGATGTAAGTACCTAAGTTCAAACTAAAATGAAAACTATCATACCAATAAAACCCTCAACCGACATTATGATGTTTTCATAGGGGGTTTACTACTTTTTGAGATGCTACTAATACTGTCTATGACTTTTCCAGGCCTAGAAATCTATCTTAAACTTCCCTGACACATCTAGGTTTTCCATGACTGTCAAACAAACAGATCAATGTTTTGAATGCACACAGTGTCACAGTGTTTCAGGAATTCAAGCTACCAATGGATTACTTATAATTATAGACTGCAGTTAAGCTTGGATAAAAGCAATTATTTAAACATCCAAAAAACGACACATTTCACCTTCAGGTAAATCTCTTCTTATGCTTTGGATTGAGATTATTATGAAGGTATTAAATTCCGTCTCTGATGTCACAGGCAGAGGATCAGAGCTTGCCGCTGTATATCATCATTCCAGCTGCTGGCAGGCTGATTTATGCCACTGCAAACTGCAAAAATGCTTAAATGAATCATTCATCTAAAGTGACTCATGCTGCTAATTTAGTGCTCAAACTTTGTTGGATCCTGTCCACATGGATGCACACTTTCTAGTGTCCGACGGTCTGCCACGACTGCTCACCGACAAGACAAGTGACTTGAGAAAGTTGTGCCTTTTAATGTCACGTCTACTGCAAATCCATTATGTTTGATGTAAAAAAAAAAAAAAAAGAAAAACCTTAGCTACTGATGTGAGGTGGCCAAAAAAAACTCTGAGTCATTCAATTATTATTTGAAAAGTGCTGAGGGGTCAAAAGCTTCAAAGTTGTTCATGTTTGAACAGGTCTATAGGGAGTATTAACAACAAACACAGCTTAATTTTCAAGATCAGGTCATACAGATATGTCTATGAGCCAGATATACCATTTACATATGTTTAAAATTAGTAAATGTCTACAGGGGGATCATAAAGTGGAAGCCACGTGCATTTGCAGCTGATTTATCACTCACAAAAGCACAGAATGAAGTGTTTAAGTCCCGTCCACTTCTACAAATACATTTACAAACCAGTAGCAAAACAGACTCTGTTCAACACAGTGGGGAGGTCAGCACGATCACGACTTGGCGCAAATCTGTTGAGCTGCTTGATTTATTCAAAACAAAAATATTTTCTGCTTTTCTGCTCAACCCGAAAAATGCTTACGCTTAAAAACTTTAAAGTCTCCGTATACATACTGTAAGTCAGGCATATGAGATATCATTTGAAAGCTTAGAAAATATCCTATATTCGCTGTGCATTATCACATTTTTGCTATCAGAGGCTTTATATGGAGTTAGGATGAAAATAAACTGTTCTGAGACCAGTGCAGACAGACAGCATACTGGAGGTTAAGTCATTCACTAAATAGGGAGCAAGGGAGCATCCTATATCTCTCTATGCAGCTAAGTGCATTCACTCCTAAAATCTGATCAAAAGTTCAGTTTCAGGCTGCAGATGATATTTGGATCACTCAACATGTTTGGCAGACATGGAAAGTAGCAAGCTGGTATTCCATCATAAACACAGCCAAAGATACAACGTCAGATTGTGTTTACCTCGTAAAAAGTTGTGTTTAGATGAAGAGACATAATAATGGTTTGCAAACAACATGACAACTCTGCTTACTATGAACTATGTGCTTGTCTTCCTTGACCTTCTCTTGAGCTTGTCACTGACACAATAATCAATTCATTGCAGCTTGCGTGCATTAGCATTCAGAAGAACGGCTCACAGCACAACCTGAATCTTGAGGATGTGCTGTAATCTCATTTAGATGTGTAAATCAGGCAGGTAAATTTCAGTGAACATTTAACCAAGACACAAATGAGAAGGAAGTGATTCATCATTTCTAGAATAGAGTACTTCACATCACAAGAAAGCAGTTGGACTGGCAGAAGCACCTACATAACTACATGCCAAGCAACATGAATCTACGGTAACTAAATTGAGACTCAAGCAGACTGTGATGGACACTCGGCCAAACCTCTCCAGTCGTCACAGTTCATTCTGAATAACAATGGCAGGAATTTTTTCTTCTCCGGCTCATTCAGAGTGTCAAGCGCTTTAATCTCAGTTCTAAAGTTTCGTCAGCCTCTCAGTCACTGCACAAAGACGCTCATTATGAAGATCTGTGATACTGAGTGTGTGTGGAGTCATGATTATATGAGAGAGAAGAGAGAAATCTCACCCTGAGTTTCAGTGTTCTCTTCACGAATCTTCTTCACAGCGGTGAGACCGTCCTCTTCATTATGTGAAGCTGAAAGGTTGAAAAACACAGTTTGATTGGCTACTGCTTTTATTAAAGAAACAATGTATCTGGTCTTTGTGTTGTGCTCTTGAATATAGTGATAGCCTGACATAACAGCAAAATCAGCCAATATTTTACCATTTACAGATACCGGCATCAGCTGACAACTGGTCATACTTTATTTGTAAGTCATTTTTATTTGCGTAGCGCTTTTCACAATACACATTTTGTGGAGAGAAAAAAAGTAGCATAAGTTTTAAAACACTTTTATATATATATACAGTGTTGTGAAAAAGTGTTTGCCCCCTTCCTGATTTCTTATTTTTTTGCATGTTTGTCACACTTAAATGTTTCAGATCATCAAACAAGTTTAAATATTAGTCAAAGATAACACAAGTAAACACAAAATGCAGTTTTTAAATGAAGGTTGTTATTATTAAGGGAAAACAAAATCCAAACCTACATGGCCCTGTGTGAAAAAGTGATTGCCCCCTAAACCTAATAACTGGTTGGGCCACCCTTAGCAGCAACAACTGCAATCAAGCGTTTGCGATAACTTGCAATGAGTCTTTTACAGCACTGTGGAGGAATTTTGGCCCACTCATCTTTGCAGAATTGTTGTAATTCAGCCACACTGGAGGGTTTTCGAGCATGAACTGCCTTTTTAAGGTCATGCCACAGCATCTCAATAGGATTCAGGTCAGGACTTTGACTAGGCCACTCCAAAGTCTTCATTTTGTTTTTCTTCAGCCATTCAGAGGTGGACTTGCTGGTGTGTTTTGGATCATTGTCCTGCTGCAGAACCCAAGTTCGCTTCAGCTTGAGGTCACGAACAGATGGCCGGACATTCTCCTTCAGGATTTTTTGGTAGACAGCAGAATTCATGGTTCCATTTATCACAGCAAGTCTTCCAGGTCCTGAAGCAGCAAAACAGCCCCAGACCATCACACTACCACCACCATATTTTACTGTTGGTATGATGTTCTTTTTCTGAAATGCGGTGTTACTTTTACGCCAGATGTAATGGGACACACACCTTCCAAAAAGTTCAACTTTTGTCTCGTCAGTCCACAAAGTATTTTCCCAAAAGTCTTGGGGATCATCAAGATGTTTTCTGGCAAAAATGAGACGAGCCTTAATGTTCTTTTTGCTCAGCAGTTGTTTTCGTCTTGAAACTCTGCCATGCAGGCCATTTTTGCCCAGTCTCTTTCTTATGGTGGAGTCATGAACACTGACCTTAACTGAGGCAAGTGAGGCCTGCAGTTCTTTGGATGTTGTTGTGGGGTCTTTTGTGACCTCTTGGATGAGTCGTCGCTGTGCTCTTGGGGTAATTTTGGTCAGCCGGCCACTCCTGGGAAGGTTCACCACTGTTCCATGTTTTCGCCATTTGTGGATAATGGCTCTCACTGTGGTTCTCTGGAGTCCCAAAGCTTTAGAAATGGCTTTATAACCTTTTCCAGACTGATAGATCTCAATTACTTTCTTTCTCATTTGTTCCTGAATTTCTTTGGATCTCGGCATGATGTCTAGCTTTTGAAGATCTTTTGGTCTACTTCACTTTGTCAGGCAGGTCCTATTTAAGTGATTTCTTGATTGAGAACAGGTGTGGCAGTAATCAGTCCTGGGTGTGGCTAGAGAAATTGAACTCAGGTGTGATAAACCACAGTTAAGTTATGTTTTAACAGGTGGGGCAAACACTTTTTCACACAGGGCCATGTAGGTTTGGATTTTGTTTTCCCTTAATAATAACAACCTTTGTTTAAAAACTGCATTTTGTGTTTACTTGTGTTCTCTTTGACTAATATTTAAACTTGTTTGATGATCTGAAACATTTAAGTGTGACAAACATGCAAAAAAATAAGAAATCAGGAAGGGGGCAAACACTTTTTCACACCACTGTATATATATATATATATATATATATATATATATATATATATATATATATATATATATATATATTTACTGTAAATCACTTTCACGAATCAGCCCCCAAATGTAGTCTCCCATCATGTTCTCGTTATACTGTCCTTGGTAACGGCGTTCAAAGTTCAGTATATCCTGATGGAAGCGCTCGCCTTGCTCCTCTAAGTACACTCCCATGTTCTCCTTGAATTTATCAAGATGAGCATCAAGGATATGGACTTTGAGGGACTTCAGAGGTGGAGCTGAGGAGAGAAACCCATACTACCCCAACCAAAAAGACCTCAACGACTTGATTAGAGATCTTGGTCTCACCAAGTCCAATGCCGAGCTTTTGACATCTAGTCTCAAGCAGTGGAACTTGTTGGATGAAAGTGTGCAAGTCGCAGATCAGAGGCAGCTTAACCAACCTCACCCGTCAAGATGGGCTCTGCTTCTGCCACAATGTGACCAGTCTATTTGAGGCAATCGGAATCGCCTATAACCAGAATGAGTGGCGCCTCTTCATTGACAGCTCATCCAGGAGCCTCAAAGCCGTGCTGGTCCATAGTGGTAACAAGTACCCGTCTCTTCCCCTGGCTCACTCAGTGCACCTCAAAGAGGATTACAACAGCATTAAGATCTTGCTGGACGCCTTGAAGTATGATGAGTAAGGCTGGGAGGTCATAGGAGACTTCAAAATGGTGGTATTCCTGATGGTCTCTAAGGCGGTTTTACCAAGTTTTCCTGCTATCTTTGCCTTTGGGACAGCAGGGACACCAAGGCGCACTACCACAGGCGGGATTGGCCACAGCAGACCGAGTTCTCTGTGGGGAGGAACAACATCAATTGGGAGCCACTGGTGGACCCCCAGAAGGTGCTGATGCCACCACTGCACATCAAATTGGGCCTTATGAAACTATTTGTCAGAGCTCTAGATAAGGAGTCGGCAGCCTTCAAGTACCTTCAAGACTTCTTCCCTAAGCTGTCTGAGGCAAAGGTCAAAGCCGGTGTCTTCATCGGACCACAGATAAAGAAGATCCTGGAGTGCAATGAATTCCCCAAGAAGCTCACTAGTAAGGAGAAAGCGGCTTGGAACAGCTTTGTCGCAGTGGTTCGGGGCTTCCTGGGCAATCACAAGGCCGAAAACTATGTGGAGCTGATTGAGACTCTGGTGAAGAACTACGGCACAATGGGCTGTAGGATGTCGCTCAAAGTCCATATCCTTGATGCTCATCTTGATAAATTCAAGGAGAACATGGGAGTGTACTCGGAGGAGCAAGGCGAACGCTTCCATCAGGATATACTGGACTTTGAACGCCGCTACCAAGGACAGTCTAAATCTAAATCTTTTGTAGTCATTTTTGTATTACTTTAGTATAAATACATGTTAATTTAGGTTTTTAATTTAGACTTTATGTGAACGAAAAGACACATATTTTCGTGCCCATGTCGCCCATGCCTAAATCCGCCACTGTTCATAGTCTTGTTATTGGTTCTATTATGTCACTGGTTTATGCTCATTGTCTTGTTATCTTGTTTAGAGTTCTGTTTGTTTATTGGTTTATGTTTACCATGTCCATGTATTTAAGTCTCATGTTTCCATTGTGTCGGGGTCAGGTATTGAATGTACTGAATGTTGGTGTAACGTCGTTCCATGTCAAGTCAAGTCTAGTTCATGTTTATGTTTTGTTCTCGTTCACGTTAATGAATAAACTGCACTTGGGTTCTACACTTCATCATCATCGTCTGCCTGTCATTGCTTGCCAGCCTGCCAGCCAACATTACAATGTTTGCTTAAATACTTGATAGGCTACTGCTCTTCATTTTTTTAAAGCACTTAAAAAAAGCACTGTTTCCTTAATTTGATTTTTTAATTTCTGTTTCTGTTTATTGCTTTTATTTTTTATTCATTTGTTTCTTTGTTCTAATTTGATTTCAGACTGTTGACTGACTTGAGAACTTCAAACAATGCTTACATTATTAAAAAATAAGTATTATTTTTTGTTGTAGTATCAAAATAGGTATAAAGAATTGTCAACTTTCACATCCAGCTATGTATATATTGCATATTGTCGATCTTGCTATAATTATATTATGAAATATTTTAAAAAAGAAAAAAAAGTAACCAACTCAATATTGTAGACAGAAAGGTGAGGCAAGCTCCTAAATTCTTTAAGGTAAGTCATATTTTACACGGCCATTAAGGAATTATTATTATTATTATTATTATTGTGATTTGATTCTTTGGTTCTGGCTAATTGGATCAATGTTTGAAATTATATGATTTCACTATGTAACACAATTTTTGTTCCTGGGTAGTAAGTGTTATTTCCTAATTGCTTATGCCTCAAAAGTATAGAAAATGGCTATTATTCCCCACAAACTTTGCTTTTGTGACCGGGACAGTGATATTTTGAAATTTACCTATTTCCAATGAGAAAACAGGCGTATTTGTGTCTTTTCGTTCACATAAAGTCAGAAAAAATAACATATGAATCCAAATGAACATGTATTTATACTAAAGTAATACAAAAATGACTACAACAGATTTAGAAGTGAGTAGTTTTTCAAGATTTACGATTCTACTGTAAATCACTTTCACGAATCAGCCCCCAAATGTACTCATCATACTTCAAGGTGTCCAGCAAGGTCTTGATGCTGTTGTAATCCTCTTTGAGGTGCACCGAGTACCCCAGGGGAAGAGACGGGTACTTGTTACCACTATGGACCAGCACGGCTTTGAGGCTCCTGGATGAGCTGTCAATGAAGAGGTGCCACTCATTCTGGTTACAGGCGATTCCGATTCCCTCAAACAGACTGGTCACATTGTGGCAGAAGCAGAGCCCATCTTGACGGGTGAAGAAGCTGGAAAAAGGTTGGTGACGCTTCCTCTGATCTGCGACTTTCACATTTTCATCCAACAAGTTTCACTGCTTGAGCCTAGACGTCAAAAGCTCGGCATTGGACTTGGTGAGACCAAGATCTCTAATCAAGTCGTTGAGGTCTTTTTGGTTGGGGTAGTATGGGTTTCTCTCCTCAGCTCCACCTCTGAAAATGTCATCTGGATCTACAACGTCTTCCTCGCGCTCTGAATAAAGACGGCTGCTCTCCTAGGAGTGGGTACGGGGAGCTAATGGCAGCGTGGCACCGGGGCGATGGATGAAGGAAGGTCCGGATACGTGATAGCAGGTGCATTCTTGCCAGTCCAACGTTTGGAAGGGTCCACCATGCAGAAGTAGCAGTTGCTTGAGTGGTCAGTGGGTTCCCGCAAAATTCTTGGGATAGCGAACTTCATGGATCTCTTTTCCCCTCTGTACCATACTACAAAAATACATTTATTTCACCCATGACTAATGTGTAAGAGATTCTCATTTTTCATATATGATATATTTTTTCAATAACACTGAAAATTGTAAAACATTTTAAAATTTTAAACTTTTACAATTTTAAAAATTAACAAATTTTATAACATAAAATTCCGAGCAACAATTGTCCATCTTACCTTCCAGAGTTTTTTTTGCAGTGCTCGCAGGTGAAATGAGGTGCCCAGGGTTTGTCTTGATCCCCGACAGGCATGCCGAAATATTCCTTGTAGGCCTCACACATCTTAGCAGATGCTTCCACGGAGTCCTTTTTCACTCTTGTCTTGATGAATTGGCCGCAGACATAGCAAAATGCATCTGCGGGATGCTTGCAGCCTCTTGAGTCCATCTCAGACAAATGCAGATATGTATCCACTTAGGCAGCTGGAACTAAACTGAACTGGTGGGCTTAAGGCCCCTGTATCTATACTACTATTTATATTACTGGAAAGTTCTAGAAAGTTCTAGAAGTTACTCCAAGTTTACTCAGCACTGAATCTATCTGGAATGTTCTGGAAAATAGGTAAATTTCAAAATATCACTGTCCTGGCCACAAAAGCAAAGTTTGTGGGGAATAATAACCATTTTCTATACTTTTGAGGCATAAGCAATTAGGAAATAACACTTACTACCCAGGGTTAAAGCAAATTAAAGCCAAACTCAAATGCCAGACGTGGACCTTTGCAAGACATTATTGTCTTATTTTAACATCCTAATAACAACCTGTGAGGCTTAATGACATAATGCAAACTGCATTTTATCATTTTACTGAGGTAAATGCCATTGGATTGTATTATTATGATAAAATATGGTAAAATCTGGACTCTACCTATAATGACAAACATTCCCAGTTTCATCAACTGTCTGACCATCTCATGGCCAAGTCCTTTGGCGCCACCCGTCACTATAGCAACCTTGCCATTTTGTTTGGAAAAAACTGTGAAGAGAGAGTAAAAATCTATATTTCATGTGGTCTCTGCATCAAGAATGTATTTTGGTGCAGGTTTTTATGGCATCTAAATACTGAAAAGCACTTTGCATAAAGATCATTACTGTTCTCAATATCAATTAAAGCTACCCTTTACTGTCTTCAAGTAATAGTAAAAACAAACAAAGATTTTGTTATGTACTCTCACCCGGTTCTCATTTTCATGCCATGTACTTTTGGGTGAACTGTTCCTTTAAAAGTGAATGGACAGCTTCTCTTAATTGTTCACTGATGGTGCTTGTGGGAGTCATTAATATTGTGAATGCGTTTAACCTTAATAGTTTTAAGCACAGGGAATACGCTTCAATATGTACTGAAATATCACATAAAAACAGGCAGAGGACGTACATGTCCAAAAAATGAATGTGCATTTTTTAATTAAAAAATAGCCAGTCTGTTAATTAACTGCTCAAAACGGTGTGAACCGGTGCTGTGTGTCAAGCTTTATTTAACATTCACTTGAGTTTAACATTACGCCATTTACTCACCCTCATGTTCTTCCAAACCTACACGACTTTTTACAAGGTGAATTTTAACGAATATCTTTACTACGGAGCCCCTTAGAGGACAGGGCTGGATTTTTTTGTTTTTCTGAAATAGTTTTGCATTCCCTCGCAATACATTTACCATGGTTTTACTTCATTAACCATATTTTAACAATAATATGAGAAGTGGTAATAATACAGGAAAACATTAACAATAGTAATAAAAATCATAATTTGGAGGTTATTATGGTTTTATTACAAAAATACCATAGTTTAACTACTGTAGTAAACCATAGCTTAACAAAAATAGTAACCATGACAGTACCAAGTTTTATTTTTTTTTTATTTATTTTTTTATTTTGTTTTTTGAGTAAATCATGGTTTTATATATAGCCTACAATATTCTATAGTAATATTGTAGGCTTTAGTAACCAAAGTTTTTGGTGGAAATCATGGTTTTACTATAGTAATATTGTAGGCTTTAGTAACCATAGATTTTGGCAGAAACCATGGTTTTACTATAGTAATATTGAAGGCTTTAGTAACCATAGATTTTGGCAGAAATCATGGTTTTACTATAGTAATATTGTAGGCTTTAGTAACTATAGTTTTTGGCAGAAACCATGGTTTTACTATAGTAATATTGAAGGCTTTAGTAACCATAGATTTTGGCAGAAATCATGGTTTTACTATAGTAATATTGAAGGCTTTAGTAACCATAGATTTTGGCAGAAACCATGGTTTTACTATAGTAATATTGAAGGCTTTAGTAACCATAGATTTTGGCAGAAACCATGGTTTTACTATAGTAATATTGAAGGCTTTAGTAACTATAGTTTTTGGCAGAAATCATAGTTTTACTAGAATAATATTGTAGGCTTTAGTAACTATAGTTTTTGGCGGAAATTGTGGTTTTACTATGGTAACATTGTAAGCTTTAGTAACCGTAGTTTTTGGCGGAAATTGTGGTTTTACTATAGTAATATTGAAGGCTTTAGTAACCATAGATTTTGGCAGAAACCATGGTTTTACTATAGTAATATTGAAGGCTTTAGTAACCATAGATTTTGGCAGAAATCATGGTTTTACTATAGTAATATTGAAGGCTTTAGTAACCATAGATTTTGGCAGAAACCATGGTTTTACTATAGTAATATTGAAGGCTTTAGTAACCATAGATTTTGGCAGAAACCATGGTTTTACTATAGTAATATTGAAGGCTTTAGTAACTATAGTTTTTGGCAGAAATCATAGTTTTACTATAGTAATATTGTAGGCTTTAGTAACTATAGTTTTTGGCGGAAATTGTGGTTTTACTATGGTAACATTGTAAGCTTTAGTAACCGTAGTTTTTGGCGGAAATTGTGGTTTTACTATAGTAATATTGTAGGCTTTAGTAACCATAGTTTTTGGCAGAAATCATGGTTTTACTATAGTAATATTGAAGGCTTTAGTAACCATAGATTTTGGCAGAAATCATGGTTTTACTATAGTAATATTGAAGGCTTTAGTAACCATAGATTTTGGCAGAAACCATGGTTTTACTATAGTAATATTGAAGGCTTTAGTAACTATAGTTTTTGGCAGAAATCATAGTTTTACTAGAATAATATTGTAGGCTTTAGTAACTATAGTTTTTGGCGGAAATTGTGGTTTTACTATGGTAACATTGTAAGCTTTAGTAACCGTAGTTTTTGGCGGAAATTGTGGTTTTACTATAGTAATATTGTAGGCTTTAGTAACCATAGTTTTTGGCAGAAATCATGGTTTTACTATAGTAATATTGAAGGCTTTAGTAACCATAGATTTTGGCAGAAACCATGGTTTTACTATAGTAATATTGAAGGCTTTAGTAACCATAGATTTTGGCAGAAACCATGGTTTTACTATAGTAATATTGAAGGCTTTAGTAACTATAGTTTTTGGCAGAAATCATAGTTTTACTAGAATAATATTGTAGGATTTAGTAACTATAGTTTTTGGCGGAAATTGTGGTTTTACTATGGTAACATTGTAAGCTTTAGTAACCGTAGTTTTTGGCGGAAATTGTGGTTTTACTATAGTAATATTGTAGGATGTAGTAACTATAGTTTTTGGCAGAAATCATGGTTTTACTATAGCAATATTGCAGGCTGTAGTAACCATATTTATGTGCAGAAATCGTGGTTTTACTATAGTAATATTGTAGGCTTTATTAAGCATATTTTTGGGCAGAAATCGTAGTTTTAATATAGCAATGACCGTAGTTTCATCTGCAAACTTCAGGAGCTTGACAGTGGGGTCTTTTGCAGTGCAGTCATTTGTGTACAGGGAGAAGAGCAGTGGAGAGAGAACGCATCCCTGAGGAGCACCAGTACTAATAGTGATTGTCCCGGATGTGAGTTTTCCCAGTCTCACTAGCTGCTGCCTATCTGTCAGAAAGCTGGTGATCCATCGACAGATTGGGGTGGGCAGGGAGAGCTGTGTCAATTTGGTTGAGAGAAGATCAGGCATGATGGTATTGAAGGCTGAACTGAAGTCCACAAATAGGATCCTTGCATATGTAAGTCACAGGTCTGTCGAGGTGTTGCAGGATATAATGCAGTCCCATGTTGACAGCATCATCCACAGATCTGCTTGCCTGGTAAGCAAACTGAAGGGGGTCCTGCAGGGGTCCAGTGTCAGGTAGGCCAAAACCAGTTTCTCAAATCACTTCATGACCACAGATGTGACAGCAACAGGTCTGTAGTCATTAAGTCCTGTTATTTTGGGGGTTTTGGGGACTGGAATGATGGTGAAGCATTTGAAGCAGCAGGGAACTTCACACTGCTCCAGTGATCTATTGAAGGTCTGTGTGAAGATGGGGGCCAGTTGGTCAGCGCAGACTTTCAGACAGGCAGGTGAAACACCACCTGGGCCATAAGCTTTCCTAGTCTTTTGTTTCCGAAAGACACGGCACACATCCTCCTCACAGATCATAAGCGCAGGTTGAGTAGCAGGAGGGGGGTTCCAGGAGGTGTTGGCGTGCATGTGAAGTGAAGTTCAGGGCAAGGGAGGGGTGTGAGACTGGCCTTTTAAAACCTGCAGTAAAACACATTCAGTTTATCAGCCATTTGTTGATTCTCTACAGAGCGAGGGGAGGTGTCTTATACTTGGTAATGCTTTTCAGGCCTTTCCACACAGATGCAGGATCGTTGGCTGAAAACTGGCTTTTCAGCTTTTCAGAGTAGCTTCTTTTAGCCACTCTGATTTCCTAAGTCAGTGTGTTTCTGGCCTGGTTGTACAATATTTTATCCCCACTTCTGTAAGCATCCTCTTTGGCATGATGAAGCTGCCTGAGTTTTCCTGTAAACCATGTTTTATCGTTACTGAATGATAAAAATGTCCTAGTAGGGATGCACATACCCTCACAGAAACTGATATATGATGTCACAGTATTTGTGAGCTCGTCCAGGTCTGTGGCTGCAGCTTTTAAAAAAACACTCCAGTCAGTGCAGTCAAAGCAGGCTTGTAGTTCCAGCTCTGCTTCATTAGTCCATCTCTTTACAATCCTTACTACAGGCTTAGCTGATTATAGTTTCTGCTTGTAGGTCGGGAGAAGATGAACCAGACAGTGATCAGAGAGTCCTAAAGCAGCATGTGGGACAGAGCAATATGCATCCTTTACAGTGGTGTAGCAGTGGTCCAGGATATTTCTGTCTCTGGTGGGGCATGTGATGTGTTGTTGCTCTGTGTCTGTGATGTGATCAGCCAGCTGTTGGAACACAGTGTTCATGCATGCTTGTGTCGGGATATAAACACTCACCAGAATGAACAAGGAAAACTCCCACAGCGAGTAGAAAAGCTTACAGTTGATGAAGAGCGCTTCTAAATTAGGACAGCACATCTTCTTCAACACTGTTACATCTGTACACCAACTGTCATTGATGTAAAAGAATGTTCCACCGCCTCTCGTTTTCCCTGATGATTCTGCAACAGCCGGAAGCCCGGCAGATGTAGCGCACTATCCGGGATGGCTTCATTCAGCCAGGTTTCCGTGAAACACAGAGCAGTGTAGTTAGAAAAGTCCTTATTTGTTTGAGTGAGCAGAAACAGTTTGTCCGTTTTGTTGGTGAGGGAGCGGAGCATTCCGTGGCGCCGTCTTGTTATTATTACTGTTATATAATATTGTAGCCCATAACCGGAAACAAATGACAAATATTTGGCAACCGCCAAACCCAGACTCGTCCATCAGATTGCCAGATGGAGAAGCGTGATTCGTCACCTTCAATACTGTTTAAAAAGCATCCCAGGGTGATACCTCAAGAAGTTATAAGATAGCTATTGAGCCCTTGTGACAACTTCCCTATGTGACAATTAGCCCCAGTTGTTCTTAGCAGTGAAAACTAATTAGGCATTAATCTGTTCACTATACACCAAATGCTATATGAGTATTTAAAGGAGTAGTTCACCCAAAATGTACATTTTGCCATTATTTACGCACCCCCATGGCATTCAAAACACAAAAATGAGTGTTTTTATATGGGGAAAAATCTGCATGACAATTCTTCATAAATTCTCATTTTATCAGTAGACATCGGGTCAGTATAAGAAAAGGAATACTCTATTTTTAATGGCCACAGCCTTTCATCGCACATCGAATGTCAGTACAGTTTATCATGTTCTCAGTGTGACTCTAAGACATGCTGATTACTTGTACTTGATTAGATGCCATTACAGCCTTAAATGCTTTTTAGTTTATTGCGAATGAAGGTCCAAAGCACTGCACAAGTACAGAAATCGTTCTTGCTCGATTTCATGAGTCATTGCGTTCCCAAAAGTGTCCGAATGCACGTTAAGTGTGTGCAACGTGACTGCACACTTCCAATGCGTTGGACAAGATCATCACTTTTGGTTGTGTGAGAAATAGTTGAGCATCTGCTCTCATTGAGGTGATACTCTATTTGAAGACATACAAAATGATCTGTTCCGCAACAAACGGTCTGCCGTCTCAGAAAATGCATGTTTATCCACTCTAGCAGAATGCACAAGATGTGAGAGCAAACACTTCCTCACAGTTCATTGCCAGCAGGTGTCAAGCAATGCCGTGTCCTAACCAGGCACGCCACAAAACGATTCCAGCTACCAGTAATTTGTCTTTCCACACCAGAGGAGTTCTAATACACCTGGAGGTCTCTATCATTTAGCATTGCCATTCATCTCATCTCAAAGGCAGTTGCTGAGCTAGTGCTAACACCCCCTTTGCTCAGACGGTTTTTTAGCGTATCACCTGAGCCATAAAAGCCATGAGACTAATCATTCTGGAACTGCAGGAAAATGACGCAGCTGTGACGTCAAAGTTAAGGGAAAATATAAGTCAGTTTCACACTTTTAAGAGCCGTCTAAAACCAATCTGGCACTGGTAAAACATCTACAATAATGTCATGAAATATTTGAAATGTATATGTTGCAATGAAAATATTTCCTCAGAAACCGCTGCTACCTTTCAACGCCGTTCAGTGATGAAATAGGCCACTGAATGGTGTAGTTACGGCATGTACCGGCAGAGACTGTCGTTCTAACCTGCTAGGCCTTGACTCGCTGGGCATGATGAGAAATAAAGTGCCTAAAACCACCTTATCCGTGGTAAAATCACTGTAACACACATAATCTAGTGGCTAAATGCTGCAATAAAACGGCAGTATGATAAAAGACACAAATGTCATTCCGTTCTTACATCAGTTTGGAGGATTCTGTCACAAGCTTGGCATTCTTTGGATATTATCACATGTGTTTAACTGCGTTGTTTTATTATTCTTATAAATACATTTGTTTAACATTATACTATCATATCAATATTTTAGATCTTCTAACCCAACCCCATTCCTAAACTTATCCACTTAATTATATCACAATAGAAAACATGTGACAGGCAAATTTAGTCACAATTATTTTAGTTACATCCAGTCATTGTTGTGTGTAATTGGATTACAAAGTAAATATTTACTGTAATCTAATTACTTTTAGGCACAAAAAGTAGTGTAACACACTATTTCACATTTTAAATTATTGTAATCAGACTACAGTTACTTTCAATGAAAGTAATTACTTTTAAGCACATTATTTGGATTACAAATATTACTAAAAATATATTATGTGTAATACAATTCAAATGTGAATTCATATGTACGTCTGTTTGCATTTCTGTGACAGCTGAAGGTTGTGCGACAATGAACAAGGAGAAAATAGACATTATTTTGAATTTGTTGGGCGGAAAAACAAAAATGTTTTATGTGACAATTGTTTTAGAAAATAATATGTAAGCAAAGTAATTAGTAATGTGATTACTTTTCAATTAAGTAATCAGAAAAGTAATCTGATTATATTTTTAGAAAAGTAGTTAGTAATTTGTAGTGGATTACTTTTTTTTTTAACTTACCCAACACTGGTTACATCACACTATTATATTGATATTTTCGAACACCTAACCACAACCCTACGCCTAAACCTAACCAGTCCTCAACAATATCCAGGGTTGGGGAGCAACGGAATACATGTAACGGAATTACGTACTTAAAATACAAAATATTAGTAACTGTATTCCACAACAGTTCAGAATACAGTTACATTCAAAAAGTATTTTGATTATTGAAGAGATTACTTTGCATTTATTGTCATATGTTTCATTACATTTTTAGTCTGCTTTGTTGGAAAACATTCATATAAGTGATGCGATCTGAGGAGTGTTGAACAGCGGTGAAACACTTTCTTATGATGTGTTACATTCATACGAGCAGACGGAGGGCTCTTTCACAGTGTTGTGAGTGAAAAGGTGGATATGATGTTATACGATCAGAAGATGATGTTGTTGTGTATACTCTGTGGGGTTTTGAAGCGTTTTTTGTAAATTGACATGTGAACATTTATCTTTATGCAAAGCTAAAAAGCTGTTTTTAGCCCTTTTTCATGCAGCTGTTATCAGGCACGATTATATTTTTCTATCAAGAAAATTCTATATTAGATACAATTATTTTTCTCTAGTAAGATCTTTCAAATTTGGCAAAGATGTATTGCAAAAATCTTTGTTTTCTTTGAAAACTATTTTAAAATCCTTAAAACAAGATCAATTTACTTCACCTTGTTTTATAAGTAGGGCTGTCAGTCGATTAAAATTTTAATCGAATTAATGACATGGTATGATGATTAATTAATCGCAATTAATCGCATACATAAATATTTGCTGAGAAAGCCCCTCAGATAACAATAATTAAATATATAATGATTAAATAATTATATTTTTAGTATATAAATTTATGTATTATAAAAATAATAATACAGATAATTAAAATGTATTTTACATTATTTTAGGCAAACAAGTAAAGCACTTTTGGACCGTCTTGGTTGTGTTGCATCATAAACACTGTTTTTAGGTAGAAAAAAACATCTTGAGATCCCTGAGTTCAGATTTTCACTCCATCAAGCTGTTTTGAACGCAAGTGCATGATTTCATCTCATGTCTGCTGTCGGTAAGTGTGGTTTGTTCTCTGTATAAGCTGTG
Organism: Myxocyprinus asiaticus; assembly: GCF_019703515.2. Classification (NCBI taxonomy): domain Eukaryota; kingdom Metazoa; phylum Chordata; class Actinopteri; order Cypriniformes; family Catostomidae; genus Myxocyprinus; species Myxocyprinus asiaticus. Next base: position 51,417,150 of record NC_059353.1, on the reverse strand, counting down.
CGTTGCCTATACAGCGAGTTTCGCTTACTGCCCCCTGATGAAAACAGGTGGTGCTCAATGTTTGATTTGCTCATATGGAAGGAATATTCCTTATTACGGTCCGGGGACATGATTAATTTCGTAAATTTTTTTATGTGTTATTTTTTATCAAATGAATCACACTGTGTTAACGTGTTAAATCGACAGCCCTAATTATACGCAACGCTAAATAAGATGTTTAGGTTTTTTTTTTAGATAATTTATTTTTAATATAAGTGTATTTTGTACTGGCAGATTTTCTTTTCACTTGTTATTACTTTGTTTATAGTCAAAACAAGTGAAAAAATTGCTAAAGAAGTAATCCAAAGTATTTAGATTACGTTACTGACCTTGAGTAATCTAACGGAATATGTAACAAATGACATTTTACAGCATGTATTTTGTAATCTGTAGTGGAATACATTTTAAAAGTAACTCTCCCAACCCTGACAATATCAAAGACATAACAAGCAGACTGAAATAAAAAAAAGACAAAAAAGCACTTTAAAAGTATGGAAAGGTATGCAAAAAACTGTCCTAATCCCTGAAATATATCACTGAAATACATTTCCTGAGATATCTCACCGGTCTCTGTGACAGCACTAGTAAACAGCAAACAAAAATGTGACGCTCTGACGCTTTTTGCCTGTCAATCATTTTGCGCCTTCTCATAGTGTTGTCATTGCAGCGAATAGAGCGCAACAGTCTGGGTTCCGGAAGTAAAAATCACATTCATTTATCCCATAGACGAATTGATTTTCAATAATAACATACAAACCTTTACAGACAGATCTACCGTGAGCTACGAGGTTGTTCATCGATGGTATATGCTTCCACTGAAGCCATCCGTCTGCGTTATCTCAACTTCACTGTTTAAAAATCGTGCTTGATAGCAGAATTCATGGTAAACAACTACATTACCCATGATCCATCAGAGAAAGATCCACCAATCAGAGAACCGCGTCCAACAAAACCCACGAAGCATGTCTCAGAGCGACCGCGCGCTCCCATGATGCACTGTGAACGACGTAATCGAGTCGGTCTCCCTTCACCCTTAAACTACTTTTACATTTGTACATATCTGGATATTTTGCAATAAACATAAAATATATTGCTTCTATACTTAAAATCAACAACCTAAAATCATTCCCATCATTTATAATTCAATGACATCATTCACAATGCTTCATGGGATTGTAGTTCATTCCCTCATGAAAGACGGTAAGTACACAGTCTCGCATCTTTCTCTTTTTGTCTGATTTTCAAATTGCCTCAAAACAAAGTTTGTGATGTTGTGATTCACCTCGCAGCTGGTTGGTTTGGTTCATGGAGCACAAATCTTTATTATAAATGAATGAGGAAAATACTTCCGGAAACCAGACGGGCACAAAAGTGGGCGGGCACAGTTGCGCTCTATTATTGAGGCTTAATGCCATATTCAGACTCATAATTTGTTGGATGAGGGCGCTATTTCGCTACTGTTGTGTTTGACAACCCTGTGAACATGCTTTATGTTGTTTTCAGTGGTATCGGTGTGGTGTTTTGGAAAGAGGGGGCATGGCTAAATCATGGCTCAGTGTCGTGGAAGTTCGGAAAATCGCTTACAGCACCTTTAATATAGAGCAGTAACGGGTGTTCGTTTACAGTGGCATTGTACACCGGCTTCGAAACTCGGCTCTTCCATTTTTAATTTGGAATTGGAACAATCTGTTTCATAATAAACGTTTTGTGCCATGCGATATGACTTTGGTGCAAAACAAATTATTCACAGTTAATGGCCGTTCATGGATGGATGGCTTCCATAAATTTGCCCCTTTGCAGCAATTATTGCTGTCATGATTCCATTTGTACAACCATTCTCTGCCTCATGACATCAAATGAAAAATGAAACATAATTGTGAGAAGACGGATCTTTGGATATGACCTCGAGAAAAGACAATCATGTACTGGTTGTTGCAAAACACTAGAATGCGGTGCTGTAAATCATGTTATTCCTTTAAGTTAACACTAAATTTCATTTTCACCACTTAGAACAAATGGTAATTTTAAGGGCGTTTTGGCTGGAAGGGTTAGCTGATTGAAATTCACAGGCAGTGTCGGGTCACCTTGTCGTTCAGTCTGGAACATGAGGACTTGAGGCAGAAGAAACTTATCTGCTGCCTTTATCAGAGGGTTAAATAGAGAGCTGTCTTTTTAGCTTTTAAAGCACATCTCATTTTAAATAACCTGTTCTCCCTTTAACTATACTGTCACAAGTGGATTGAACTGAAACTGATCTTTTTTCAAGTCAAATTTCTCCATGCCGTTTGGTTTGATTGCTTGGTCTGAACCAGAGTTCGATTCCACCCCTTTTGCTTTGTTTGGGTCCCAGTGGCTTTTCTAGCTTGTATGGCGCCCTGTGTGAACCTTGCTGATGGCAAGGTTAATGCTCTATCAAGTTTTAAATCAACAAAACCGACCTCCATACCCTAAACCTTAAAGCTAAACCTGGGTTTCCTGATAACATTGCAACTTAAGCTTTTAAGCTCTTAACTAACGTTGCACATTATTTTACGATGGAGTAACGCCTGTTTCGCAAACCAGCAAGTAGATCACTCATTATAAAGTAAAACTTAAGTGCTTCGTTAAGGGAGCTGTCCGGTCCAAAGGTGCTGAAACATTGGCCAATATGTCCACGAGTTTGTCTTTTAACATGAAAATAATGTGGAAATACTAACAAACATGGGAGTTTTTTGTATTCTTGTCGAGGCGCCGAAATGTATAAAATAATTATGGCTTTGGTAAGACAGGGTTTCAGATGTATTGATACTCAGCTTATAGAGATTAATGAAAGTGACGCAAGAAATGCATGTAACGTGAATGTATGCGATGAGCATCATAATGAGGGGCTTTCTCATAGCCTAAAGTTTTGATTCTTTAGCTGGAAACTGAACAGATGCACACAGAACAGGATTAAAATGATGGACATCAGTAGTGAACTACTCATCAGAGACCTATCTAAATATTATTAGATCATCTGGTTACAGTTCTAGACACTGTTTAGACTACTTGTAGCCTTACTGCCATTATGAAAAAATGCAATTTGTGACTGCCATGTAAACAGACTATAGGACTATTTGAACCAGCCATTGGAGGAAGGAAGAAGATGAGGAAGAAGAAGAGAAAAGAGAGAGAGAGAGAGAGAGAGAGAGAGAGAGAGAGAGAGAGAGAGAGAGAATCTCTCATTGTACATTCATATTTTATTTATTTATTTTGGCCTATTTATTTAAGTTTTAAACTGCAGGGTCACTTTACTCACACACTGTAATCTGTTTAATAAGAACATATCTTTCTATTGCTATCATAGTTCTGATTATCAAAGAAGGCTAATAAAACTGTATTATGTGTCATGTAAATTAAGACCTAATTTAGACCTATCACGTTGCATGCGCAGACTGCGGAGACTGCCAACCGATTTCCAAGCAACTTTTTCAACACTTTTATCCACTGAATCAGTGTACAATGGCTTTCCAATTATTCAAATATATTAATAAATGTATTAAATATCCCATTGTCTCTGATAAACTATGTAAGATGTGAGAAAAATACATTTAAGTAGCAGTTAATGGATTTAAGAGTGGTTCAAAGCTCTCGTTAATTTACGAACGTTTTTACATACTACTTGGATAACAATGCTTTTGGGAAACGCACCATAGAGATTAAGCACTACTTAAGTGCTACTAACGTTCTACTTAGTGCTTCGGGAAATCCAGCCAGTGTCAGAAAAAGCAAATGTGAGATGAAAAACACAGTTAAGGTCATTTTGTGGCGTTTCTATGACACTGGGCTCACGTGTGGACTCGTGTGCTCTTCAGGACTCGTATCCCGCTCCTTTACATCACAAGTGCAACGCTCTATCAGTCGAGCTACCGCGCAGTTTGATCACACTCGAACAAGCTTGTAAATCTAGTTAAACGTTAAAATGAGTCATGCGCTATATTAAAAGTGTTTAGATGTCATAAGATAGCACTGTGTGAGGAACAGGTGAAAAATAAGTGTTTATGAACTGATAATCTGCCGTTGTATGAAAGTGAATAAAAGTCATTGTTGTTGTAACGCCTCTATACGTTGCTGCAATACATTCAATGAGCCACGTAAAAATCATTTTCCGATGTCTTGCTGTGATGTTGTGTAAATGTTAACTGGTCAGTCACTCTAACTTGGCTGGGACATATATTTGTTACCTTTATAAAAGCAAAGCACTCCTGTGCGCAATATAAACGCAGCTTTGCTAGATGGAAGCTGTTTTATTGCAATCCATCTCATCCAAATCAAATCTGGATTGCATTAATTTCTGCAAACAGTCTGTTAAAGACGAAACTTTACATAACAGTTGACTCATATGCCTATTTATAAACCCTTTTCTTTGCCGTTTCCATGTCTGACTTCATTATATCTCCTGTGTCACACAGCAGCTTGGGTGGAAGAAATCCGTCTGACAGCTGAAAGTGAGCGTTTGGTGGTTTCTGCAGGATGAGGAATTGTGGACTGCTTCAAATTCCTCTCGAGAGAACACTTCCTGGCCCACTTTCTATGATTGCCACTCTATTACGTTTCCAGGAGTTCCTTATCTCTGATTCCTCCTCCCCCACAAAACCAAACACAACCTTTCTTGTCAATCCAGGGCAAGAATTTAAACGGATACTACCAAGCTTCCTGGACCACCAAAACGACACTCTTGTACCATATACCAACAATATTCAAATGACACGCTGGTGCCATATTCAACTAATTTTAGAGGAATCAATTTTGGCCAAAACCCTAAACTTTAAAAAAATTTATTAAAAAATAAAAATGGAATTGACATGTTTCTAAATGTTCATGTACCTTGAAATCAACCTCTTTCAACCAAATTACTGACAAGCACCATCCCCCTTCAGACATTTTTGCATCAATTCAAGCATCAACTCATTTACCTCTAGTGCTGCTGATACACGGGTATTGGTCCTGTGCGAACCAGGAAGTAACTGTGTTCACATAAACAATGGTGAGTGCACAAAGAAGCATTAAAATATTATTTTACACCACTGACAGTTAGGTTTAAGGGTGGGGTTCGAATTAGGGCGTATATGGTTAATGAAATATGCATTCCTGTTAAATGTATTTCACTGAGGAAAATAAAAAAATCCTTTAAATTACAGTCAGTGTTGCCAACTAGTTTCAATGGAAAGTAGCTAAAGCCTGCTCGAAAAGTCTCTAAATGTCGCTAGATGATGTCATACGCTAATTAGCATATTCGTGACGTCATCGCGTCTCATTTGCATTTTGCATAGTGTCCACCCTTTACATGTGTTTGCTTCTCTGTGCTTACCGTACATACTGTAATACCCTATTAATTCCCTATAGCTATCAATCACTCAGAGAGAAAGTTAGAAGCGACAGAGACTTTCTTATCTTTTCTGTCACACAGCGCTCAGCCATATTTACCAAAAAAACTATGAGCATATTTACAAAAAAAAAAAACTGTGCATATTTACAAAAAATAAAATTAAACTCTTTAAATTTAAAGCAAAAGGGGAGCAAACAATATAGATTTGTGATTGGTCCTTGACAACGCTGTTTGCACATGCGCAGCTCATTCACGTCTATGTCAGCTGCCGTGCGGTCAACTGATTGTGCTGCTCCGCCTTCTCAGCTCTCTCTCTGTCAGTCTCACTGAACAGAGAAGACGCAGAGAGAGGTGTGCCTCCGAGTCCGGGCAGGAAAGCAAGACCACACGCTCGCGGGGCAGTACTGGCGACTTTCTTCTATGGAAGGTAGCTAAAGTTTGTCCAAAAAGTCGCTAGATTTGTGGCTAGGTGCTTTTTTGAATAAAAGTCGCTAAAGAGTTCTGAAAAGTCGCTAAATCTAGCGACAAAGACGCTAAGTTGGCAACACTGATTACGGTAAAATACTGGCAGCTGTGGTTGCCAGAAATTTAACGTAAAAACGGTAACCCCATTTTAGGCTTTACTGGATGTAATTTTGATGCCTATATATATTAAAGTTCACTACCATTTATTTGATTAAATTATATCAACTTGATATACTACCTTCTGGAACTATAAAAGTCTTCTTATAACTTTAAAATGTATTTTTAATCACTGTAGTAACTACAGGAGGTCACATAATGACTTAAAGCAATCTTCAGCAATCTGGGCTTGTTGTGACGTCATCACAACAACATTCCTCAGTCAATATGGCCAATTTAGACCAGACCAGCTTCCAAGATTGTCAAAATCACGGTGACTGACTAGTTATTTCCATAGTTCAAATGTTGACGCAATCTAACTAAAGAGATTGAAATCTGCTTCCACTCCACCGGCACAGAGAGAGAGAGACTGGCTATACACCATTATATTCACAGTTCACACATACCTTTAACGAGGCAGCTGTCTTCAGTTTCGGATACTTCTGGAACACTGTTGGTTCAACTGCGTGTTCTTGTGTATCAGTCCCTCTTTTTTATGTGTCTTAAATCATTTGACAGTCTTTTATTGTTTGTGTCTGCATTCAACAACATCACACAAGCACAATATGCCCTGTGTTTTATAATGCATATTGCATTCGACATTGTGTGTCTTGAAGAGGTAAGGGTTAACGTCATTTCCTCATCTGCAATAATAGGATACAAAGCAATATTTGACTTTATGACTGATCTTTGATATCTTATCTTACTGTGAATTAAGACAGATTTTCCTCTTTTAAGAAGAAGAACACGAAACCCACGTAGGTTTTAAATCAACGTTATTTTACTTGATTAGCCTGATAACATTGTGCAAACAGTAAATGGTCATTCTACGACTATCATATAAGTCATATCATGCAAGTTATAACTACTTACATAAACATCTGTACTTGTTGAGAACGGAACATCTCCTTATGGTTCAACATGCGTCTACAAAACAACACACAGGCCCTCATCCACTTTCATTCATTTCTAGCTTGTTTTATTCATGTTCCGGGGGTAATGTAGAAATGTGGTTAGATGGACCGATCAGACGTCTGCATATTTTCACTTTTCTTAGTGCAAAAGGCAAAATGGCACGTTTACCTATTTAAATGAATATCAGATGCCGAATTATAGTCTTTATCAGGAATATACTTCAACGTCTGTTGTTGTTTATGCAAGAGGACTTGCTATTGGCTGTTGGTATTGCATAATTAATGAGGTACATCTGTGCAGGATTTGGGGACTGTTTGGTGTTATTAATTAACATTTAAAAGTTATGGGGGTTACAGTTCTGTTTTAAGTTCTGTTTAATGTTAATTATGTCATGTTATGTTATGGGTTTATTTTTTAGTTACCATGGGTGAGATTAGTGTTCCTCTGAGTTAGCTGTGATACTGTTAGAGGTAGCAGTGATGTGAATGAAGCTCATTCAAATTAATCAGTTGTATTGCTAAATAATTTCTTGTTTTGATATACTTGAGACAACATCTGCTGGTGAAATCACTAGACTTAAACAGTTTGATATGCACGCCAAAGCACTGCTATGAAATGATTGATTAGTAAAGGTTTTACAGCTTTAAGAAATGTGTTTTTGAAAACATCTATCACCATATTAAGTTAGCTAAAATCTGACCTGTTGATTGCTTGTGAGTGACATCAGTTTGATCTTTGTTGTTTATCAAGAACAGGAAAGCAATGACTCAAAGCGGCTAGTAGTCATTCCTATTCAGTCAATTCCCATGCTGTACTACTTTAAATGTGTGCACCATGAAGTGCTCATATTTTTATGTCAGCCGAAGTTCAGTTGAGGTGTAGGCTAAAAGTGGAGGAGGGCATGGCCCGGTTCTGGTGCCCATGTCCTTCTGTAAAGGTATAAGGAAATACTGACCCAAGTGAATTCCCTGACAGACTATATGACATTCAATACCTGTTGAGTGACAGGATGTGGAGCAGTGGACTAACAGAGGTGTTTGGTTTGATTTGTCTATGGATGTACCATCTGTCTTTCACTGTGACACTTCTCTGTCTGTCTCTATTCCAGCCTACACTGGGAGTGACAATGAAATTAAAGGAATAGTTCATCCAAAGGTAAAATTCTGTAATCATTTACTTCCCCTTACTTTCTTCTGTGGAACACAACAGGAGATTCTGAAAGCCACCATTTACTTTCATGGCATCTTTTTCCATACAATGAAAGTGAATGGTGACTGAGGACACAAGTCTCTGCAGAACACCTCTTTTTGTGCTCGACTGCACTGTAATGCGGGTTTGGAATGACAAAGGGGTGAGTAAATTATGACAAAATGAACTATTGCTCTAACCATTACACAACAGAGATCTGTTCTGTTGTTGTTTTTTTGGTGCATTTGGTAAGCTTTGGGCATTCCTGTAACTCAGACGGTGCTAGCAACACCAAAGGTTATCATGGGTTCGATTTCCAAGGAATGTCCCAGGGAATGCATATGTTAGTATAGTTTGAATGCACTGTCCCTTTTGATAGAGGCATCTAACAAATGCATAAATGTACATCTTAATATGTTTGCTGCACAAATATAGCTCAAAAGACTTGATTTGTCATCTCCATGAATGAATTGGTCCAACTTTTCCACATTTTTTTCTATTGGGCACAGTGATGGGTGAAAATGCATAACTGACCGTGCTAATTAAAGCTAATGAAATGGCCAATTGCTCAGAGATGCATGTTTGAACCCCTGCTGCAATGAGTTCAGCACTGTGCTTCTCAAATATGCTGCAGTGGTGGCAGTTTGCATCTGCCCTTGGGTTCTCCTTCACAAACCCATAATGGCCATTTTATCCAATGTGAGCATATAGAGAACATGCACTATATATGGTTCATATAGTGCCTGTAAAAATGTTAATTAACTGAAGGATTAACAGGGATTGCACCAAGGACTACACCACCCCGCGAAGGTAATTTCAGCTATATGGGAAGAATATTATTCATGATCCCTATAGGAGACCAGAGAAATCTGTATCGTCACGCTGTCTTAAGTACCAGAGTTAAATGAATAAAATGCTTCTCACAAGTTCAAAGAAACTGCGGTCCCCCAAATGAAAAGTACGTTTAGTTCTCACAAAGTGTGAGAAATCCATATATAATGCCTTTAGAAAACCAAAAATAGCCTATTGCATGATGTCAATGCGCATGTAAATGAATCAAGTAGTAGCTACACAAAGCTCTTAGTGCGCTGTATTGTAAGTTAAGTAAATGCAGGTCCATTTCACAAACTACTTCATACTAACACCGATCTTGCTACCTGAAATATTCTATTTATTTTGCGCAACCTTTACGCATGAAACCCCTGATTTCCAGCGTCCGACATTTGTTTAAGTGTGGTTTTATTTTTATCGCAATGCTTTCCGACAACGGAATCGGGTTTATTCAACAATCTGCAAATGTGATAGCTTTATAATTGAATTTTGGCCATTCTTTTGCCTTTATGCTCTGGTGATCTTAGCGTTATGCCCCTGGCAAACACTGAACGTTCCACTAACATTCGCGTATCCTGTTTGGATTTGTTGGGAAACGATTTCTAACCTTCTGGGAACGTTCTTTTTAGGTTCTCTATTTATTTATAACCACAAACTAACATTCTGGGAGTCTAAAATCGTCCCATGGGATAGTGTCAAACTAATCCCGACTATTACCCCTCAGACGTTTTTCCCGTTAATTAACCGTTCAGTTGCGCGTGTTAAGTGGCATGTCGTTTGATTCGTAATCGACAAAAGATGATGATCCATTGATGAGCTGTGGAGTCGTCACAGAGTGACAATCACCTCACGTTCAACTGTCCTTAAAATAGCTATAATGGGACCAAACGATGCATCGTTTACAAAAGAATTCTTTTCACCCACTGTTATTTCACAATGCATGTAACATGTCAATTAAGGGCACTCCGGTGGACTTACCAGGGTCACCCTGATTCCGTTCCGCTGATCGACAATCCCCAAAATCAAATGCCATGATCACAATCCACGTCTCTGCATATATACCACAGTATAACATAGAGGATGAGTAAAATCGCAAAAATAAACAGTGCAACAAGGATAACCTTAGTCACTGGCGATATAAGAGACTGCATTTCAGCCGCCAGCAGCGCTCAATTCGCAACAGTACACAGAGGCGCATGGATGCTTGAACGCCTGTTCCTCACCATCCGATCGGACCTTTGGTTTATAATCTTCTGAACTGAAATGCCCATTAAATTATTCCCATGCATTCCCGTCCTTCGTGCTAAAGTCGCATCATGCCGATAATGTCATACAGAGAGGCGGTTTGTCTTGATAATGTTCAGATGAGAGCAGCTGTATAGTCTGATGTGGAACAGGTTGCTTCGGCTTTTTCAACTTCATCAGATGGAATTATCCAATGAAGCCCCGTGTGAAGGGGAGACCTCTGAGAAAAAACCTTACATTTGTTACATTTACTGTAGCCTATCATTTATAGGCTATTATTTGCTTTATTTTTTAAATTCTATCATGTATTTATTTTTATCTGTAATATCGGTGTTGATCAGTATTCCTAGTGTACAAGATAAATATAAAAATATATAGAAAATATTTTATAAATATAAAAATTTGTGGTGCATTTGAGATAAAGATGAAGTTAAGGTTCATCTCGTGCAAACCAAATTGTCTTTGGTGCCACAGTTAGCCAAACACTTATTTCAAACAAAATACTAATATTTATTAGTACTACTAAATAACATACAAGTCCTGTGCAAAAGTTTTAGGCACATCAGATGTTTCACAAAAGCATTTGTCTTAAGATGGTTATTTATATCTTCAGCTTTAGTGTGTCAATAGGAAATATAAATGTTAAACTCACAAACATTACTTTCGCAAAAAGAAATGATTAGAATAGAAGAACAGGGAGCCCTGCAACAGATGGCATGGCCCCCACAGAGACCCCACTGAACATCGTGTCAGTCTGAGATTACATAAAGAGACAGAAGCAATTGAGACAGCTGAAATAGATTGAAGAACTGTGGCAAGTTCTCCAAGAAGCTTGGAACATCCTATCTGCCAACAACCAAGAAAAAATGTCCAGGTGTATCTAGGAGAATTGGGGCAGTTTTAAAGGCAAAGGTGGTCATACCGAATATTGATTTAGGTTTTTTATGTTCACTGGACTTTGTATGACATTAAGTGATAAATAAAAACTATTTATGGCATTATTTTTGAAGACAACCTCACTACAGGGCTGGATTGGTAATCTGGCATACTGGGAATTTTCCCGGTGGGCCGATGCACTTTGGGGCCGATCAGTGGCGGACTGGCCATTGGGAGAACCGGGTGGGCCGGTTGGAGGGCCATGAAACTGAAATGAGCCACCGCGGTCCGCGTTATGCAGAATGGGCCACAAAATGGTGCCGCGATATGCTGAAGGGGGCAGCGATATGCAGAAAAGGACAGCGAACCCCCCCCGCCTCACTATGCAACATTTTTCACAAGTGCCTAAAACTTTTGCACAGTACTGGATATTTTGTTTCGCCACTCGCAAGCATTGCTAAAAAAAAACACGTACATATTCTCTTTTCAGAGAATGTATTTTTAACATGTGTATTTTGTCTTACTGTACTGAGTTTTTATAGTCAAAACAAGTGAAACAATCTACCAGTGCTGAAGAAGTAATCCAAAGTATTTAGAATACATTACTGACCTTGAGTAATCTAACGGAATACGTTACAAATTACGTTATTAAATTTACAACATGTATTCTGTAATCTGTAGTGAAATACATTTCAAAAGTAACCCTCCCAACCCTGCCTAAAAATAATGCCAGAATACAGTAAAATAACATTATATTAAAGGTGTTGTAAGCGATTTCAGTGTTCTACTTCTATGAGACTGAGCAATTGAATTAGCCACGCCCTTCAATCCGAAACCACACCCTCCAAATATACCAAAATATGCTTTATTGAGAACAACATTGTGCAGAAATGGTTGTTTAAAACAACAGCAGCAAAATAGTGCCCTCAACTGACAACTGTTATGAACAACATGGCATAAAAATGGCATTAAGCCTCAATAATTCACTGCAACTACAATACTATGAGAACATGCAAAATGATTGACAGGCAGAAAGCGTCAGAGACCGTGGACACATTTTTGTTTGTTGTTTACAGAGTCTAGAGCTG
>NC_059353.1:51285000-51400000 GCF_019703515.2 Myxocyprinus asiaticus | reverse complement strand
GTTGTAATGCAATAACTTTTGATTGTTTTCTCGTATCAACACAAAATTTTTCTCAGATACAGTTGACATCATTGGCAATAAAACAAAAGCTTTTTCGGAGCCACCTTATTTACACCCAGAGAAATATAATGTCAAATCAGAAAACAAAATTGATCACAAAACAATCAATTTTGTTTTGTGATTTTTTTAGCAGTTAGGCTGAGAGTCTGAAAGTGTATCATAATCTGTATCAGTAAAAAAAAATTATAAGTTTTCTTTACAATGATACCAAACACTTGACCCTTCTTGTTTTTTATGCCACTGAAACAGAAAATCTTTAAAAACACCTTCAGAGCTTAAATAGTTAAGAAAACTCATTTCAAACACGTGGAAACACCGTCCACGATTAAATCAAGTTCAGCCAAAGAGCAATTTTTTTGAGTGTGTCAGATATTTTCATATCTGAAACGTACTGGTCAAACCAATATGAACAAACATTTATTTACTCCAACTTCAAAGGAACAGTTCATAAATATTGACAGCCGATACATCCTTACTATCTGCTCCAACTCATCTAATAAAAATAAAAAAAAAACTGAGAATTTTAGCTTTGTAAAGACAGACATACATGGGCACAATTTATTTTTGTCATTTGTAATTTCAGCAAAAGCTTTCAGGTAAAAAAAAAAAAAAAAAAGGTGCGATCATGAGAAATAAATTGTGTCCTAACGTTTGACTGGTAGTGTATATGAACCGTAACAACACAATAACTTTAGAATGATGTCTGCCAAATATTTGGGATGTTAGTTCTGAGATTCTCAATTTAAATACAATCTTACAAAACTATCTTATTTGTTGTTTTCTGCAGAAGATGCTGTGGAAGACGCTGAGAATGCCGGTAAGTTTAAATCATGTCATATGCTGCCGTATAACTGCCGTACTTGTGCTGTGACCACACCCAGATCCCTTTGGCAAACATTGTCACAACTTCCTCATGTGCCACAGCAATAAAATGAGAGATTGCAAGATTTTACAGCTATCATGTCAGGTTTATTTTACAATCACTCATAACAGCGGTCTCACATCATATTTATTTAAGTGAACCTTTTGACATCGTCAAAATAATCACCTGGCATACCATCTGAGGATCTTTGCAGTTTTTGTGTCCACAATAAATATGATACGTCTGGGTTGCTAATTTACCTTTATCTCATTTCCAGAGGCTGCGGCAGATGACCTCGCCCCAGCAGATGGAAAGGAATCAACGGTTCCTGATAATGGTGATGATAAGCTTTAATTGCCCACTATGTTTGATATCTACATTTATAAGTGGTTCTCAAATGGTGGGTTCACGGACAGCAGGCAAGAATAACACAAAAAAGAATCTTCAAAATATTAATAACTTCAGTCTTTACCAACACAAAATAGGTTTCGTTTGAAAGCTTAGAAGGTCTACTTTCCAATACATGTAGACATTATGACCAAAACTAAACATGTGCTTTGAAATTTGTAGACAAATCAGAAATTTTCCGTTTTGATCATTTATAAAAAAAAATATTATAATAATTACACTGAACATATTATTATAATCAGAATAATCTCAAATTGATCAAATAGTCATGTGTCATATGTTGTTGGAAAGCTCTGAAAGAGTAGAATACAACCAGCTTATTTGTTTTACTCACAGATAAAAATATAGTGAGAAATAGTTAAGTATATGTCTTTGACAATTATGTTGGTGTTGCTTATATGCCGTGTTTTCACTTATAACTTCACAAAAAATAAACAGAACATAAAATATCACATATCATTACTTAGAGGAGGTGATTATCTTTCAAACGAGTCCACACACAAGATAATCAGATGCATAGATCATTAGATAATCCACATGAAGCACAATGTTACATATGACCACCAGGAGATGGCGCCAAATACATGACACAGACTCAATGATGACTCAAATGACACAGAATGAAACTCATTCTGTGAAATCTCATTACTAAAATCATGTCTGCATGCTATACAAACCTTTAGTCATTGTTGTGTTTGCATGTGTAATTAGTTCTTATGTACAATTATTATGTTTTATTTGTTTGGAGAAGTTTTTGGACACTATGATAAATAATTTTTGTAATGTTATAACTTTGATTGCTTTGTCGTATCAACACAAAATTTTTCTCAGATACAGTTGACATGATTAGGAACAAAACAAAAACAATTCTTTGGAGCCACCTTATTTACGTCCACACACATATATATATATATATATAAAAACGTCAAATAAGAAAAAAAGTACATTTTTGGCTCAATTATTTTTTCAGCAGTTTCTTAGGCTCAGAGTCTCAGAATGTATCATAATCTATATCATTAAACAATTTGAAAAGTTTTCTTTACAATAGCTGGGTTTCCATCAAAATGTTTCATATTTCTAATGCACATTTCTAATGTGCAAATTCGACTAAAGAAAATGCGAAATATTGTGCGTTTCCCTGAACTGTAAATGTGCATTACCTTGAGGGAGCCCAACAGCTGAACGACTTCTTGTATCTGCTGTAATAAAGCAATTTTACATTATGTTATTAAATGCTGCCTGGAGACGTTGCAGAATAAGTGCAATAGCTCACATTATGACGGCTCAAATGGCTCTTCCCATTCGCCGACAGCCTCCATATACCTGAGATTGCCCACGCTCAAAATAGTTCTGGTGGATTGTGAGGAGGACCCACTTTAACAATGATCTGTGGGTGATCTGCACTTCAACTTACCAGGGCTACATTTGAAGAATTTGTGCCATGGTTGGGCCTTTCGTTGAGCCAGTCACATCAAGATCTCGCTCACCTGTACCATCTGACGAGGGCATTGTCATTGCGCTTTACAAGCTCACAACTTGTGCCAATTACCGAGTTGTTGGTGAGACCTTCAGTGTAAGCAAGACCACTGTGTAAATGGTCGTGACACGTCATCATTCATGCGAATAAGCCGTTTCCATCACTTTAATGTGCATTTGAACTAATGTGAAACTCTAGAAAATCCACCTCCTCCTAGCACATTCAATTTTATATGAACTTTGAGAGTTTATTTGCATATCAAGCATTTCAATTTAGGATTTCTTATGTGCATTTTCAAAATGTGTATGAAAATAGTTGGATGGAAATGCAGCTAATGATACCAAACACTTGACCCCCCTTGGTTTGTTTTTTTGTCGAGTTATAAGCCTTTAATTTTGGGTATGCAGCTGAAACAGGAAATCTTTAAAAACCACTTCAGATCTTAAAAGGTTAAACATTATGTATTAGTTTTGCATTTTTATCTTAAAGTACATTTAATGATACATCTGTTCAGAACAATTTGTTGGAAATTGAACCCATGACCTTGGAGTTGCTAGCGCCATGTTCTACCAGTTTTAAAATGAAGGAGAAAACAGTTTCCCATATCTTTTGCTGTTGACAGTAAAGGCCAATCAGGTCCAGTAAAGCTCCACAATATTTTGACAAAGAGCTAGCCAAATTGCCCTCATCCTTGAAAACCATAAACAAAACGATGTAAAAGAAAACATGAGCCAGACTACATTAAATATGGGTTTGGTACGTTGTTGCGTCGCCACTTGATGTCCAACATAAAATCTGAGTCCTGAAGCAAAACCAGCTGAGAAGCACTAATCTACAAAATATAAAATTTCAGAAGTGTTTGGTACAAGAAAAACCCTTTTAGTCGTTCTTCCACACCAATTATGCCTCCTATAGTAACAATAAAGTGCTATGAAGATCTCTTTCTGTAGAAGCACTGATGTTCTAGAGGTGGACAAAATATAAATACATCTTGTACCTTAATTTCCACAACCCAACAAGGAAGAAGGGACACTATTTGCCTTCAGAAGACCTTCAAATCCTTTTTGAAACGCAAGAAAAGCACTCTAGTCAGATGTGTTTTTAGTGTCAATGGCCGTTTTGACTTGTAATCACAAAGCTCTTTTTGAATTTGTTCAGTAGCTCTATAATGGGACTTTATCATCCTGAGATATGTGAATATCATTAGGAATAAGTGTTTGCAATGTTGTCAATGGGCCTCAAGTCCCCAAGTCGTGCAATCGTTGGACCAAATTACTATTTCAAGATGTGCTCATGGCATTACAGATTCCCCACCATTTCTAACTGTTGGCAACTGTTTTGGCTTCCTCCAAAAGCAAACCATTTACCAGGTTTTGTGTGGCTGTGCTTTGGTGTTGAGTACGAATAGTTTCCAAATAACGTCCCTGTTCTAAACTTAATCTTTGTTCTGATCATGAAGTGAACTTTTTGTCCAGACTGGGTCAAATTGGCACTGATTTGATTATGTGGTCATTTTTGAGCCATACATTTGTGGGATTTAGTAACTAGTTAAGTATTTGTCTGTCTGAGCCAATGCTCTTATGACTAATGGGCCTTTCTGAATTTCTGTTAGTTGACTTGTGTTGCTTTTAGGGTTGGGAAGGTTTACTTTTAAAAAGTATTACAGAATACATGCTGTAAAATTTAATTTGTAACGTATTCCATTAGATTACTCAAGGTCAGTAATGTAATCTAAATACTTGGGATTACTTCTTCAGCAATGGCAGATTTGTTTCACTTGTTTTGACTATAAACAAGCAAATAAAGTAAGAAAATACAATTCACTGTAAAAAAATACGCTCTCTGAAAAAGCGTCTCAATATCTTATGCAGTTTTGCTGCTCAAATAAATGTATCTTTTTTTAAGGATTTTTAGATATTCTTACAGGAAAACAATATTTAAATTCTAATTTTTTTGCAGCCCTAAAATCAAAGGTCTTACTAGAGAAAAAAGTAATGCTCCAACGTGCATTTTCTTCATAGAATTCATCATAAAATATAATCACGTCTGGTAACAGATGCATGTAAAGGCAAGAAATAGCATTTTAACTTGGCATAAAGCTAAATGTTTACTATTTTTGCTTCTCCAAACTTCAAAACCCCACAGAATCTCCACAACAACATCCTTTTCTTATCATATGTGGATTCTGTTCATAGAATGAGAGAGAAAATATATTATTTGTAGCTTTCTATACGATGTTAAAAGCTACATGGGTTAGCATTTCTTGTAAAAATACCCTAATCGCATGAAAAATATTGATATGGCATGTAATCATGTATTTATTGGATTTATGTTTCATCTGTCAAAGCATTTCTAACTGTTTTTTGTCAAGCTGTAGAAACACGATGTTACTCCTCTATTAAACTCCTAAGGGAAAGTTCCTCAATGACGTCATATGCACCTTCACTCACAGCGTTCAACTAAAAAGAAAGGATTTTTGCTGCTTGTTCAATTTACTTAATTAAAATGAACTAAATCAACACTATTCTAGAACATTTGGTCACAACTTGATATAATTGTGTTCTATCCATTTAAATTTGTAAAATGGAAATTTACTTAGTACATTTTAGTCGCTTGGCTGCATGTTTCCCACTGAAATGTCCAGCAGGGGTGCCAAAAGCGAGTGCAATTACATTGTAATCAGACAATGTTTGTAAGGTGAATTTTAGATGGATGTTTTAATGAGTAAAATGCACTTCCCTAACCTAAAACTTTAGCCTGAACCCAACCAGTAGTGTTCTAAATTATAAATGAGAGGCGAACAAAACAGATATCCTTACCCTTAACCAACACCTAAAACATGCAATATAAAAAGCAAATTTTCTGAAGCAACCACGTCTTTTCGTGCCACTTCTATAATAGTTTAGTCTCACATGCCAGCTTGCATGCTTGAACCACAGACGTCTGAGTCCATAGTCCAACACTCTATCAGCTGAGCTACCACACAAGTTGATCACACTTGAATATGTCTGAAAATGTAGGCGTATCTGGTATAGAGGTGTTAAAATGTATCATTTTTCAAATTATGCATTAGAGCAAAAGTGTTTGGATATCACAACATGGCAGTGTGTGAGTAACAGAGCGAAAAATAAGTATAAAGACATCTCTTTCAGGGCCCGCGAGCAGGATGAGTCTTCGATTGCTGCATCGGAGAGCGCACTGGCGATGTCGGATACTGAGGACTCGACTGGGCGGCCACCTTCGGGTCTGCCCGCCCAGTCTGAGGCCGACGCAGAGCTGACCGCCATGCTTGCCCGGGCCGCCGCGAGTATCGGGTTGGACTGGAACCCTCCAGCCTCCCCTGAGCACTCGCGGCTTGATGATTGGTTCCTGGGTTCGGGGTGCCACTCACAGCCACACCCCACCCCCCCCCCCGGTTCCTTTCTTCCCGGAGGTGCATGACGAACTCATGAGGTCATGGAGGGCACCTTTCGCTGCCCGAAACAGACTTCCGGGTTCGTCCGCCCTCACTACGCTTGACGGCAGGGCGGTCCACGGGTACACGGAGGTCCCTCAGGTGGATCAGGCGGTTGCGATGCACCTGTGCCCACAAAACGCTGCCACCTCAGCCCGAGCCTAGCTCATGGCCCAAGAGGCCCTCCTCCTCAGTCGCTAACCCGCCTTATGCCAGGTACGCAGAGCAAGGTAAGTGCTTTGAGGTCCCCCTCAGCGCAGCCGCCTAGGGTTGAAGCAACGCTCCTCGACGTGGTGTTGCCTGCTTCCCCCCACCACGAGGCCCCACCTCCAGGTACGTCAGACGCGATCATCCCCTTAGTGCCCCTCGCCCGGAGCATGGACGCGTGGCTAGCGCTTTCCAACCCGTCGCGGTGGCTGGCCAGGACCATCCGACTTGGCTGCGTGATTCAGTTTGCCAGGTGCCCACCTCGGTTCAGCGACATCCACTTCACTTCAGTGCAGTCCCAATCTTGGACCTGCGAGTTCTGAACCGGGCCTTACACAAACTCCCGTTCAAGATGCTAACATAGAAATACATTCTGGCATGTGTCCAGCATCAAGATTGGTTCACGATGGTAGACCTGAAGGACGCGTACTTTCACGTCTCGGTTCTACCTCGACACAGACCCTTCCTACGGTTTGCTTTTGACGGCCAGGCATATCAAATCAAATCAAATCAAATCACTTTATTGTCACACAGCCATATACACAAGTGCAATGGTGTGTGAAATTCTTGGGTGCAGTTCCGATCAACATAGCAGTCGTGACAGTGATGAGACATATACCAATTTACAATAACATCAAATTAACACAGCACAATTTAAACATCTGATATACACATAATTACACACAACAATATACAAATAATAACATACACTGTACAGTATACAATACGCACTATATAGATACACATTATTCAATAAAAATAAAAAATAAAAATATATAAAAAAGTATATATAGTAGTATATATTCAGGCTGTCGGTTGATAGTCAGTTGTTAAGAGAGAATATAATATAATAATAATATAATTTATGACAGTCCGGTGTGAGATATAAGAGTAAGGGTAATAAAGTGCAGTGCTGATGTATTTTGATCGTGGGAGATCAAGAGTTCAAAAGTCTGATTGCTTGGGGGAAGAAGCTGTCATGGAGACGGCTGGTGCGGGTCCTGATGCTGCGATACCGCCTGCCTGATGGTAGCAGTGAGAACAGCCCATGGCTCGGGTGGCTGGAGTCTCTGATGATCCTCCGAGCTTTTTTCACACACCGCCTTGTATATATTTCCTGGAGGGAGGGAAGCTCAACTCCGATGATGTGTCTGGCAGTTTGCACCACCCTTTGCAGTGCTTTGCGGTTGTGGGCGGTGCTATTGCCGTACCAGGCGGAGATGCAGCCAGTCAGGATGCTCTCTACAGTGCAGGTGTAGAACCGTGTGAGGATGTGGCGGTTCATTCCAAACTTCCTCAGCCGTCTCAGGAAGAAGAGGCGCTGATGAGCCTTCTTCACAACGACTTCAGTGTGGATGGACCATGTGAGTTCCTCAGTGATGTGGACACTCTGGAACTTGAAGCTGCTGACTCTCTCCACTGGTGCTCCATTGATGGTGATGGGACTGTGTTCTCTGTCCTTTCTTCTGAAGTCCACCACAAGCTCCTTTGTCTTACTGACATTGAGGGAGAGGTTGTGCTCCTGACACCAGTGTGTCAGAGTGTGCACCTCCTCTCTGTCTGACCTTGTATATCAGTACAAGGTCCTCCCCTTCAGCCTGTCCCTGTCCCCTTGCGTCTTCACGAAAGTCACAGAGACAGCTCTTGCCCCGTTAAGGGAAGTGGGCATCCGCATACTCAACTACCTCGATGACTGGCTGATTCTAGCACACTCTCGAGAGTTGCTGTGTGTGCACAGGGATTTGGTGCTTAGGCACCTCAGCCGTCTAGGGCTTCAGGTCAACTGGGAAAAGAGCAAGCTCTTCCCGGTTCAGAGCATCTCTTTTCTCGGCATGGAGTTAGATAGCGCGCCTCACAAGCGAGCACGCGCAGTCGGTGCTGAACTGCCTGAAGTCATTCAGGTGGAGGACAGCGATTCCACTGAAACACTTTCAGAGGCTCCTGGGGCATATGGCTTCCTCAGCGGCAGTCACGCCGCTCGGGTTGATGCATATGAGACCGCTTCAGCACTGGTTCAGACTCGAGTCCCGAGATGGGCATGGTGCCGCGGCACACATCGCATAGCTATCACGCCGCTCTGCCGCCACTTATTCAGCCCTTGGACAGACCTTACGTTTCTACGGGCAGAAGTTCCCCTACAGCAAGTGTCCAGACATGTCGTGGTCACCACAGATGCCTCCAAACTGGGCTGGGGCACCGTGTGCAACAGGCACGCAGTCGCCGTTTCCTGGTCAGGACCACAACTGGGTTGGCACATCAACTGCCTAGAGTTGCTGGCTGTACTACTCGCCCTGCAGAGGCTATTGCTGTTGATCCAGGGCAAGCATGTGTTTGTCCGGTCCCACAACACAGCGACAGTAGCATATATAAATCGCCAAGGCAGCGTACGCTCTCGTCGCATGTTGCAACTCGACCGTCATCTCCTCCTCTGGAGTCAGCAGCAGCTGAGGTCACTGTGGGCCACTCATATCCCGGGCAGCCTCAACGCCACAGCGGACCTCTGGAATCTCCATGTCTGGCCCCTGGACGGGACGTGGAAGGTCTAAGCGGTCTACCACCAGCAGTCGTAGACACGATCACTCAAGCCAGGCCATGCCTCTTCCCCTCATGTGATCTCACCATGGTCCTCCTGGGCCATTGGAGAGCCCCATCTGTGCCGCTAGAGTCAGTCGAGCTGAAAGGCCTCTCCTTAAAGACGGCCCTCCTGATTGCGCTCACCTCCATCAAAAGGGTGGGGGATCTGCAAGCGTTCTCTGTCAGCGACACTTGCCTGGAGTTCGGTCCGGCAGATTCTCACGTGATCCTGAGACCCCAACCGGGCTATGTGCCCAAGGTTCCCATGACCCCCTTCAGGGATCAGGTGGTGAACCTGCAAGCACTGCCCCGGGAGGAGGCGCACCTACTTGGATCACACGCAGAGCTTTAGACGCTCTGAGCAGATCTTTGTTTGCTTTGGTGGACAGTGGAAAGGGAACACCATCTCCAAACAGAGGCTTGCCCACTGGATCGTGGACACCATTGCATTGGCCTACCAGACCCAGGCCGTGCCCGCCCACTTGCGGGTTCGAGCACACTCTACAAGGAATGTGGCGTCCTCGTGGGCACTGGCCAATGGCACCTCTCTAGCAGACATCTGCAGAGCAGCGGGCTGGGCAACACCCAATACTTTCGTGAGATTTTACAATCTCCAGGTTGAGCCGGTTTCGTCCCGTGTTCTTTCAGGTACAAACAGGTAGAGTTCGGTAATACGGAACAGCTGGCTGGGTGTATCACTTGTGTATAGCATCTTTCCCCTCCCCTGAGGTTAAAACGTGCGCTTTTACCCCCAGTCGAGTTCACGAAGTCGTGGACCCTGGATGTCCTTCCTCCCTAGCCCTATGGTTCGTGAACTCTGCGGAGGAGTTCACAGCCAGCCCCACTACGGGGTCTAATATGCCCTGTACTGGGATAGGTTCTCCACAGGTGCCGATTACTCCGGTATCCCCTGTGATGTATATTCCGTGGTACGGTCTCCCTGTTGGCGGACTCGCGTCTCTCTTGGGCAGAGCTCTCTCTGCCCCCGGTCGCTGTGCCTCTTCCATGTGTGGCTGCTGAGCCCATGTGTCATATTGCCACATGTTGACCTCCCCTTTTGGGCAAGATGTGGTCTCCGTGGGGTCTTTTCCCCCTAAAAGAATAGGAAAGGAAAAGAACACCTTCCCCGATACATATGATAGCGTTAGATGCTCCCATGCTAGTTAAGTCGTTTCCCCCCCTCAGGGATGTGGGGAACTACATTTTGGGGTGTTGGGGGAGGTTACGTGCAGTCCGATGCACCTGCTATTACGCACGCAGCAGCTTGCTTGCACCTGCATTGGCAGTTCACGTAACATGGTTCAGCTGTTGTGGCGTTTTTCCATAGGGACCCCTAGTGTCACTACATCGACACAACGTCGAGTGAGTGACAGAAGGGGAACGTCTCGGTTACTGTCGTAACCTCCGTTCCCTGATGGAGGGAATGAGATGTTGTGTCCCTCTTGCCACAACGCCGTACTAGCCGCTGAAATGGCCGGGACCATGTCTTGGCTCCTCAGCACAAAACTTAATCCTGCATTCCAGCTCCCTTTTATACCCGTATGTCCAGGGGAGTGGCATGCAAATTCCACTCGCCAGTTCTCATTGGCCTTTTCTCAAAGATCTGAGGTGATAGGGGCTCTCAAGAGCGACCCCTATTGTCACTACATTGACACAACGTCTCATTCCCTCCATCAGGGAACGGAGGTTACGACAGTAACCGAGACATTATAGTAATGTTTATTCTATGAGACTAGGTTGGATGTTTGGCAGTGTGTCTGAGCTTGTTTTTTTCATGCAACATAAGTGGATGGTGATTTAAACCGTTAAGCTCCAAAACAGAGAAAAAAGCACCATAAAAGTAGTGTTGTATATACCAAGTCTTCTGAATTCATATGATAGCTTTGTTTGAGCAACAGACAAAAATATAAGTTGTTATTCACTGATAATCTACCCCTCCTCCACGCCTCTCAAATCTCATTTGTGCTTCAGAAATGGCGCTTTAGATGCATCCCACCGAGTTTGATGCCATTGAAGCCAAACACTATTGGTTTTATTGTGCATTTTTGTAAAACACAACCTCAAATGAGATTTTAAAAGATTATCATTGAATAACTACCTAATAGCTACAGATTCTTCATTGCTGGGTGAACAATTCCTTTAAATATTTTGTTATTCTGTCCACCCTTTGTAAACGCAGTCTGCTATTTCTTGAACTTTTATTACGGTGAAGTTGCTCTGAAATGTTGATTATCTGGAAAACATGTTTTCTGTGACAGTCTACTGCCTGTTTTTTGTTCCTGCAACTCAGTAGCAGCTATTATGCAACATACTGTCTTGTTTAAGTAAAAGCATGCTTAGCTAGTGTCATTTAATACGTTTAATGCAAAGCTCCTGAATCCTGATATGTAGGGGCTTCTAACAGGTTTGTTCAAGACAAATTCGCTCACTGAATTTTTGTCATGTTATAGTAGAAACTCAGAACTGTCCTGACACGTAACATATCGATTTTTATATCTGTAGCCAACACCACTGCAGAAGATTTACCGCAAGATTCAGACGACACATCTGTCAGTGAGGCCGATGGAGAGGGTGAGTTACGACATGAGCGTTCTTTACTGTGATATATCGTCTGTGCATTTGCTTAAAGTTGAGCAAAAGGTTGTGTCATGCTCGAGGCAGAAATTAGAAGCCATGTGTTAGAAAAGTATGAGGTTCGACAACACTGTTACTCAATGCAGCTGCAGTACGACTTGCACTATTCTCATATAGCCAGAACGTTGATTAAATAGCAAGAGGTCTAGTCATTTTTGCAGCTTATTCTGTGTATTACATGTGTAATAATGTGTAGTACAGTATAGAAAATAAGCACAGACATAACTACAAAACAAAAACAGAATATGCAGTTCTGCTCATGGATATCTTGTTTACTTCTAAAGTGACTCAAACAAAACTCTAAAAATCGTTCAAAAATTTGAGGTCACTAATGTGGCCTTGGAAAATCCAGTAAATATTTTTCACATTTTTGGGTAAATCTCGGGAACAAAAAAAGCTACACTACCAATTTTTTGGCACAAAAGAAGAACATTTGTCTGTTAACTACTCATACCAACCAAAAGTTTCCACCACGTAAATATTTGGAGATATTCTACAGTTAATAAAGACAAGCAAGTGAACCATTGCAAGAGAAGGAAGAGTGGAGAGACGCGCTTTCTGAGAGTTCTTTCATTGAGTTGGCCAGCGAGTCTTCACATAATGACAAAATATGATGGTGTATGTTTTTATTATGATGTTTGTAACAGGCTATGTTATAACAGCCTACAATAATCTATATGTGAAACACTAAAATTACAACAAGACCAAATGCAATGCGTCCGTCTGACATATATGTACATCAACAATTAAAAAATGGCATAGTACTCACAGTACTTTGAGAAGTCAAAGTAAAAAAGTAAAAAAGTGCAGTATTAACAGTAATTTGAGTAATCAAAGTAAAAAAGTTAGAGTACTCACAGTACTTTGAGTAATTAAAGTAAAAAAGGCTGAGTACTCAAGTATTTTGAGTACTCAAAGTAAAAAAAAGTAATCACAATACATCGAGTAATTAAAGTAAATAAAATAGTGCAGTATTTACAGTACTTTGAGTAATTGAAGTAAAAAAAGTTACAAAATTAGTGCAGTATTTACTGTACCTCAAGTACTCAAAGTAAAAATAAATGGCTGAGTAATCACAATACATCGAGTAATTAAAGTAAATAAAATAGTGCAGTATTTACAGTGCTTCGAGTAATCAAAGTAAAAAATGGCTAAGTACTCACAGTACTTTGAGTAATTAAAGTAAAAAGTTACTGTACTCACAGTACTTTGAGTAAAGTAAAAAAGTTACTGTACTCACAGTACTTTGAGTAAAGTAAAAAAATGTAATGTACTCACAGTACTTTGAGTAATTAAAGTAAAAAAGTAAAAACAAAATAGTGCAGTACTAACTGTAATTTGAGTACTCGAAGTAAATATAGTTGAAAAAAAATAGCGCTGTACTCGCAGTACTTCGAGACAGGAGCGAACTGGGAACAATTATTGGCCTATAGACTACACTATAGACTAAAAGTGGGTAAATCTAAATGACATTATCATCTCTCTGATTTTGACATTTGCAGCTGCAGCGGCTGATCCAGTAGAACCTGAAGAAGATGTAGAAGAGCCTGTGACCCCTACGATCCCTGCAGGTCACTTCACAAACACACACTACTGAAAACATACACAATACAATAAAAGCATAAGCAACGAGAGGCCACCTTATCTGGGCTAAAATCACTGTAAATCCTGCTATACACTGTAGGATTTTTACAGTCCATTAAGATTGTTGCTTGTCAGACTGTACAATATGAACACATTGATATCACCATGGTTCACTGTGCGACATTATATCAGACTGTACGATACGCATTGTAGCCGACTGTGGTCCCAATCGTCCTGATCGGTGAACGTGACTCACGTTACTCTGAAAACGTTTCTCTGAAAGTCAGGACAAATATTCATTGTCAAAATAAAAAGACTTGTGGCCTGAAAAATGATAAACGTCTCCATTCACATTGGGGAAAACAAAAAAGGTGGGTTATAGTATGTCTTTCTCCTCTTAGTAACCTATAGGCCACGCAAAATTTCAGAAATTCATATAGGCTAAATATATATTGCACTTGCAAATTCCCTATGGATGATACACAAACATGACATAGATTTCTATAACTGTATCCAACTGTATCTACTGATTTGGATTAAAACATCCCATAAATATTTACCAATATCAAAATCAATCAAATCAAATCACTTTATTGTCACACAGCCATATACACAAGTGCAATGGTGTGTGAAATTCTTGGGTGCAGTTCCGATCAACATAGCAGTCGTGACAGTGATGAGACATATACCAAT
This sequence comes from Myxocyprinus asiaticus, assembly GCF_019703515.2. Lineage (NCBI taxonomy): Eukaryota > Metazoa > Chordata > Actinopteri > Cypriniformes > Catostomidae > Myxocyprinus > Myxocyprinus asiaticus. The sequence goes on along the minus strand of NC_059353.1, from coordinate 51,386,047 downwards.
TTACAATAACATCAAATAAACACAACACAATTTAAACATCTGATATACACATAATTACACTCAACTTAAAACATCACATTAACACAACACAATTTAAGCATCTGTTATACATAATTACACTCAACTTAAAACATCAAATTAACACAACACAATTTAAACATCTGTTATACATAATTACACAACTTAAAACATCAAATTAACACAACACAATTTAAACATCTGTTATACACATAATTACACTCAACAATATACAAATAATAACATACACTGTACAGTATACAATATGCTGTTTTTGTTTTTTACTATATAGATACTATATAGATACACATTATTCAATAAAAATTAAAAAATAAAAATATATAAAAAAGTGTATATATATATATATATATATATATATATATATATATATATATATATATATATATATAGAATGTACAGTATTGCACTGTATTGACATTCAGGCTGTCGGTTGATAGTCAGTTGTTAAGAGAGACATAATATAATGACAGTAATATAATTTATGACAGTCCGGTGTGAGATAAAAGAGTAATAAAGTGCAGGGCTGATGTATTTTGATCGTGGGAGATCAAGAGTTCAGAAGTCTGATTGCTTGGGGGAAGAAGCTATCATGGAGTCGGCTGGTGCGGGTCCTGATGCTGCGATACCGCCTGCCTGATGGTAGCAGTGAGAACAGCCCATGACTTGGGTGGCTGGAGTCTTTGATCCTCCGAGCTTTTTTCACACACCGCCTTGTATATATTTCCTGGAGGGAGGGAAGCTCAACTCCGATGATGTGTTTGGCAGTTCGCACCACCCTTTGCAGTGCTTTGCGGTTGTGGGCGGTGCTATTGCCGTACCAGGCGGAGATGCAGCCAGTCAGGATGCTCTCTACAGTGCAGGTGTAGAACCGTGTGAGGATGTGGCGGTTCATTCCAAACTTCCTCAGCTGTCTCAGGAAGAAGAGGCGCTGATGAGCCTTCTTCACAACGACTTCAGTGTGGACGGACCATGTGAGTTCCTCAGTGATGTGGACACCCAGGAACTTGAAGCTGCTGACTCTCTCCACTGGTGCTCCATTGATGGTGATTGGACTGTGTTCTCTGTCTTTTCTTCTGAAGTCCACCACAAGCTCCTTTGTCTTACTGACGTTGAGGGAGAGGTTGTGCTCCTGACACCAAAGTGTGTCAGAGTGTGCACCTCCTCTCTGTAGGCTGTTTCATCATTGTCAGTGATCAGATCTACCACCGTCGTGTCATCAGCAAACTTAATGATGGCATTGGAGTTATGTGTTGCCACACAGTCATGTGTGTACAGGGAATACAGTAGTGGGCTGAGAACACAGCCCTGCGGGGCTCCAGTGTTGAGGGTCAGTGATGAGGAGATGTTGCTGCCTATTCTAACCACCTGGCGTCTGCTTGACAGGAAGTCCAGGATCCAGCTGCACAGCGAGCTGTTTAAGCCCAGAGCCCGGAGTTTCTCATCTAGCTTGGAGGGCACTATGGTGTTGAATGCTGAGCTGTAGTCTACAAACAACATTCTCACATAAGTGTTCTTTTTTTGATATAATAAACTCAATATAAACTGGTGTGAATCTTAACTAAAGTTTATAGACGTTTAAAGTTTTATCATTAGAGGATTTGTAAAGCATTATTTTAGCGTTAGCGATAAATAATAGTAAACTGTAATTCTGTCATCTTTTGACATATCAAGGTGAAATTGTGCACAGTACTTCAGAGTGATGTCATCTTGAAGCCTGTTAGGTTGGAAAAAACATTAGTCAAAATGGCATTAGATTTTTTGGGCATATGGATATTGAGACAATGTGTACATTTACATAAATGCACACCTTTCGGCCATTTTGTATTTATTTTTGCTAAATATCAAATTGAAAGACATGTATCCTACACATACATACAGAGTTTCAAGTCAATTGGAGCTATGGTTCAGGAGGAGTAGATTTTTGTAGTTTTGGACACATTTGTATTGTACAGGAAAATCCATCATGGCGGACTTTATGGGTTCTAGAGGCTTTTTTGTTCCTCATGAGAAATGAGGCATATATACCAGGTTTCAGAAATTTTGGACTTATGATGTGGAAATGGCATCCCTTTGAAAATGGACAAATTGGGGCATGGCCTGTAGCGCCACCTATAGGCTCACGTAGGCCATTTTTGGTGTGGTAGTTACTCGTGGCCTGTAGTATCAATGTGCCAATTTTCAAAACTTTTTACCAAGGAGATCTTGAATTATTGGGCAATATAAAACTACAGGAATAAGAAGAAGAAGAATACTAACAAAAACAATAGGTTTCCTCCTAACGGAGGAATCCTAATAAAGATGTAAAGAAAATGCATGATAAATGTAAAGAAAAAAAGGTGTTCAGAAATGCTAAATTTCTGGCACTGCCAGAACTTCGCTGGAGGCTAAAGATCATCAAGGCTATTAATCTGCCGTCAGTGAATATGTCACACTGAATGTTGTAAGATTGCCGATTTTGCCCTACAACGACCAAAATTTGTCCAAAATTTGTCTCAGACAGCAGAATCGTGGCCAAAATGTACAGTGTGCACCGGGTTTAACACACGGCCTCGAGTGGATTATTGGTTGTATAGAACAGTGACTTAAAACAATATGATAAAAGACACATGTATGTTCAATAAATAGTTAAAAATAAATTATACAAAAATAAAAAATAACAAATTCTTCCACCAAGTCATAAAGTGAATATAGAGTGGACACACGTGTTCAATCCATTTGGTCTGTTTATATACAATGTGCGCTCACAGATGTGCATTTATCAACATTTTACGGCTTTGAACACTGCTCGTCCAATCAGAATAGAATCAGAATGATTGGTTTTATAATAATAGACCAGTTATTGTCTTTCATTTTGTTTATAGATCCTGATGCTGAAGACACAACCCCTGAACCAGGTAAAGACGTAATAATTTAAATACAAGTACAGATATTTAAAACAAGCAACACATCAACCCAATGTCCTTTTAGGTATATGAAAGCTTTTTTTTAGCTTTTATAGATATATGATTCATCTGTTTGTCAGAAGATGCATCAGATGTCGAGCCCACAGTAGAGAGTTCTGAAGAACCAGCAGCAGGTAATCTGAAAAATATCCCATGTCTGCCAAACATGTTGAGTGATCCAAACATCATCTGCAGCCTGAAACTGAACTTTTGATCAGATTTTAGGAGTGAATGCACTTAGCTGCATAGAGAGCTATAGGATGCTCCCTTGCTCCCTATTTAGTGAATGACTTAACCTCCAGTGTGCTGTCTGTCTGCACTGGTCTCAGAACAGTTTGAAATGCATCTTATTTTCATCCTAACTCCATATAAAGCCTCTGAAAGACACATTTTTCTCAATGTGATAATACACAGTAAATATAGGATTTATAAGATAAAATAGCGCTACAGTCCACGTACATGGTCATTGTGTTTATCAGCGTGCCATTTCGCAATAAATCGCTCAAATTTAAAAAATGGCATATCGGATGAAACTAGAGACTCTAATCTTTTGACTCAAACAGGTTTTAATTTAAAAACTTTATTAGGTTTCTTACCAGATGTAGTTTTGTTGGTGTTTCAACCAAACACAAATGCCACAAATGGTCACATGACCCCGTATGTCTAAAGTTGAACCCTTTACTGACAGCACAGAGTCTCCTGAAGTGAGATCAGTCAGTTTAAATTAATTTAAATTATGTGTTGTGTATAGTGAAGCCAAAATACAACGTCCACGAATGTTAAACAGGTTACAGGTTAAACAGGGTCCCCACAATCATGGAAAACCTGGAAATATCAGGGAATTTTAAACTGTGATTCCCATGCCTGGACATTTTGACATTTTTTCTGGTTGTACATTTCCTGAATGTGCATTTTCTAGATTTCCTCTACTCTAAAATGATCTCATCATCTACCTATTGCTCTTGTGTATAGTGAGGGGCCGTTCAGACAGAACGTTTTCTTGCGCTAATATAAAGCTATAGGCAGAACGCAGGTGTCTCGAGACGTTCTTTTTAACTTGACACGGTCTCTAATGGTGTGCAAAACAATTAAAAAAGCACATTTTTACTTTGTAAAACAAGTGGAAAACAATGGATGGAAACACGCGCTCAGTGTGAACAACCCCTACAACTTGCCTGCAAGTGATGTCCGATTTTTGAAAGAATCATTCCTTTGGGTCAGTGATGGGTCAAAATGACTCACAAATCCGTCTGAATTATTTATTTGTCAATTGATGAACCCTGCTTAAATAAAAATTGAAATCTACAAAATAGCGTTACAACCAAAACTCAAAATACAACACATACAACAGATAATACTGTCTGATATAATGTTTTATGAAGGAAATATACAAGTATTTTTATTACTATAAAAGCCACAAGACGTAAACAATATGTGTGTTAACATGATTTTATTGTGAAAGTCACTTACTAACCTTAACTGTGTAAAGTTAGACAATTGTAACACTTCACTGCCATGATGACATAATGGCGTAAAACACTAAAACGACCATAAAAACAACTTTTTTAGTTTTAACAGAAGAATTAAATGTAAGTGCTTTTATAAAATTATAAGCATCAAATTTCTGCCTTTAAACCCTCCAAACATTGACCCCATTGACTTCCATTGTAAGTGTCTCACTGGAACACACATTTAAAGAAAAGGAGGGACGAGTCGAAATTAATTTTTGTTGTAATCAACATTATGACACAAATGCTGTCGATTCAGCTTAACTTGTATTAAACACGGAATATTCCTTTAAGACTGCAGGCAGCCGAAACCTCATGAAGTTTTTAATCTAATACATTTTGAGTTCTTTTTGCACCTTTTCTTCTTTAAAGTATATCATAAAGATATCTCATAGTTCCATATCGCAGTTATCTCCAGTGTGACACAAGACCGTGATAGCAAAGTTTTACCGTTATTAATCTATAAAAAAATTAAGTATTATAAATACATGATTATACATATGAATATTAATAACAGGCTTCCCACAATCATGATGAATGATCGGGAAATATCAGGGACTTTTTAAAATTGTGATTTCCAGGCCTGTAAAAGTGATCTTAAAATCTTAAAAAGCCATGAAAATATCTAATGTTTTACTATGTTTAAAGGATAGTGAGCACTATATAGTATGTACTGCGCAGTATCCAGTAAATAGTAAACTAGCATTCCATTCCAAACACAGATAATCGAAATTGTTCTGGTTATGCTCTGAAATATTTCGTCTGTTAGAAAGTGCTTTGTGCAAGTGTAATCTCTAGTTAGAATCAGAATGGGCTTTATTGCCAAGTGTGCTCACGTACACAAGGAGTGACAATCATCTTGTTCACATTGGGCAAATCTGCCAACAAAATGTGCCATTATTGACACACAGACTCGTGATGGCTAAACGATGCCTCGAGGACTGATCGTGTCAAATTAACTGAAGCTATGAATCAGTCGAGGGGACCAGACATACACACAACATACAGACTTTACAATATCATAATGATATGCAACTGACGTTGATTATGATGACTCATATTTCACTCATTTCCATCTCGTCAGCTGAAGAGGAACCTGCTGAAGAAGAAGAAGAAGAAGAAGCTCCTGCTGAAGCAGGTAGAAATATGATGCTCAAAATTTGTGTGATATTTTGACACTTGTGGCTGGAAATAGTTCAACTTTTTGACATTCTCAAAAAATGCATTTGGGTAAACTTCCCATCCTTTCGTTCTATAATTGTAAACAAATACAGTATGTACCTCCAAATATGTATTGTGCTTTTTGTAACAAACAAATTACATAAACTTCTCACTCAATCACCCACAGATTTTCCTTCACAATTTATCCACAAAAACTAATTGAAAGCATTTCAGCACAAGCCTTTTAGATCATAAGGTCTTTAAAATAATGAAACATTAATTCAGTCAAATGTGTCCAAACTATTGACTGATAAGTGTATACTGAACTGCCATATCATGTTGAATTCTCTTCTTGATCATATTTGGCTAATTAGTGATTGTTTATTGTGTTTCTAGGTGAAAATGATATGACTGTAACAGGTATGCAGGTTAATTTCTTGACATCTAGCAGTTATTGTAGTTATTGAATTTCACTTTATCATTTTATATTTGTATGCGTGGTACAGCTTGTACATTGCTGATTTAAGACTATTTTATGGTGTCATCATTTGTAAATTGCTTTTTCATATCAAGACTATTTAAAGGAATAGTTTACTCCAAAATTAAAATTCTATACTGTAATAATCTATAAATACTCCCGTATGCTGTTAGTTTTTCTCTGGAACACAAAAGAAGAATTTTTGAAGCCTTACGGCTTTTGAGCTTTTTTTGAACAGCGTTGGTTTACAGTGACCATGACTATCAAGCTACAAAATGGACAAAAATATAATTAAAGCTTAATTAGTGTTTATTCATTGTATTTGTAGATGATGCAGGTGATGAGGAAGTAACAGGTAGGCTGGTTATTTTTTTTGTCATGCTAGCAATTATTGAATTACTGATTTTCACTTCATGTTGTTTTATGTGTGGTATTAGTATGTTAGTCTGTAAACTGCTTTTACGTATCATTACAGCTTGCTAAAGTCACACAATAGACACCTCAAAGCAAAATGTACTTAAAAATGTAGTTTTTTTTAATCAGTTGCTTCCTAAAAACATGAAAAAAGAAAGGAAAAAATATCATCAATCTTGATGTTTGTGTCTCTGTCTGAGGGAGAAAGGAATAGTTCACCAATAAATGAAAATTCTGTCATTATTTACTCACCTTCATGCCGTTCCAAACCTGTATGCTGTTCACAGTTCATAGTGACCACATCTGTCAAAACATCATTAATGCTTCAGACGGTACTATATACTGAACTCGATTGAAACGTTTGTATACAAACTTTGAGGTTGGCTTGGAAAAAGCCTGGCCTGTAAGTTCAAGTAGTTTGAAAAGTTTTAAGGTTTAAAAAGCCCTTCAGTCAATCAGACAGATTGAAAGGTTGGAAGGTTTAAAGATACCTGTACAGATACATGAAAGATACAAATGTTGTAACATGTAGCTAGGCCTTCCAAGCATGCTGTTAGATGTTGTTAGCATGTTGCTAGCATGGTTTAGCATGTATCTACGCGTTGCTATCATGTAGGTAGGTGTTCTTAGCATTTTTTAGCATGTTTTAGCACATAGTTAGATGTTGCTAGCATGTTACCTGAATGTTTTAGCATGAAGTTAGGCACTGCTAACATGTTGCTAGCATGTAGCTAGGCATTACTAGCATGTTTTAACATGTAGCTAGGCGTTGCTTATTTGTTTTAGCATGTAGCTAGTGTTGCTAGCATGTAGTTAGGTGTTATTAGCGTTTTTTTTTTTTTTTTTGCATGTTTTAGCTTGTAGTAAGATGTTGCTAGCATGATACTTGCATGTTTTAGCATGAAGATAGGCATTGCTGGCAGAGTGCAAGCATGTTTTAACATGTAGTTAGGCATTGCTAGAATGTTTTAGCATGTAGCTAGGCATTATTAACATATTTCTAGCGGGTGGCTAGCATGTTTTAGCAAGTAGCTAAGCATTTCTAAGAAGATGATAGATAGATAGATAGATAGATAGATAAGAGTGAATGAGTGGGTGATCTAAAAACAGAGAGAGAGAGAGAGAGAGAGAGAGAGAGAGAGAGAGAGAGAGAGAGAGAGAGAGAGCTTTTTAGATCATAAGATTTTAGATTTTTTATTTGTATTTGTTGCAGGCGATTCAGATGCGGGTAAGCTGCTTTCTTGTCATTTTTCAATGCCAAGCATGAAGCTAGGCATTGCTAGCATGTTTTAGAATGTAGCTAGGCATTTCTGGATAGATAGACAGATAGATAGATAAGAAAAGAGTGAGGGAGTGGGTGGGTGATCTAGAAACAGAGAGTGAGAGAGAAATGTGAAAAGGAAAGTGAGTGAGAGAGAGAGAGAGAGAGATAGATTGAGAAAAGGAGAGGGAGAGGGAGGGAGAGAGAGAGAGAGGGAGGGAGAGAGAGAGAGAGAGGGAGGGAGAGAGAGGGAGGGAGGGAGAGAGAGAGAGGGAGAGAGAGAGAGAGAGAGCGAGCGAGCGAGCGAGAGCGAGAGCTAGAGAGCGAGCTTAAAGCATATTAAATGCATTCTGTGGGTTTGTTGACATTAGAATTTTTGATAGTTAGAGTTTGAATAGTCTTGGCTCATCTGAACATTCCCTCAATGTAAGTGAATATGATTTTTCTGTTTTTTGATCGCCTGCTGTGTGAAAACCGTAAGTCCGATCAGTTAGAAAAGTAATAGCAACTCAAGTCAGAACAGTCTTAAGGTCTGTGCAAAGTTTGGGGCGTGTCTCTCTAATGCTTAAGATGGTTTTATATACTGAATAATTATCTTCTTGAGTATTTTGTATTGATTAGTGTTTATTCATTGTATTTGTAGATGCTGCAGGTGATGCAGATGTGGGTAAGCTGCTTTCTTGTCATTTTTCAATGCCTAGCATAAAGCTAGGCATTGCTAACATGTAGCTAGGCATTACTAGCATGTTTTAGCATGTAGCTAGGGGTTGCTAGCATGTATTTAGGTGTTGTTAGCATTTGTTAGCATGTTTTAGCTTGTAGATATATGTTGCTTGCATGTTAGTAGCATGTTTTAGCATGAAGATAGGCATTGCTAGCATAGTACTAGCGTGTTTTAACATGTAGCTAGGCATTTCTAGCATGTTTTAGCATTTAGCTAGGCATTATTGGCATTTTTCTAGGATGTATTAGCATGTAGCTAGGCATTGCTAGCATGTTTTAGCATTTAGCTAGGCATTATTGGCATTTTTCTAGGATGTATTAGCATGTAGCTAGGCATTGCTAGCATGTTTTAGCATTTAGCTAGGCATTATTGGCATTTTTCTAGGATGTTCTAGCATGTAGCTAGGCATTACTAGCATGTTTTAGCATGTAGCTAGGGGTTGCTAGCATGTATGTAGGTGTTGTTAGCATTTGTTAGCATGTTTTAGCTTGTAGATAGATGTTGCTTGCATGTTAGTAGCATATTTTAGCATGAAGATAGGCATTGTTAGCATAGTACTAGCGTGTTTTAACATGTAGCTAGGCATTTCTAGCATGTTTTAACATGTAACTAGGTGTTGTTAACATGTTTAACATGTAGCTAGACATTGCTAGCATGTTTTAGCATTTAGCTAGGCATTATTGGCATTTTTCTAAGATGTTTTAGCATGTAGCTAGGCATTGCTAACATGTTTTAGCATGTAGCTAGGCATTATTTTCATTATTCAAACATGTTTTAGCATGTAGCTAGGCATTGCTAGCATGTTTTATCATGTATATAAGTGTTGCTAGCATGTTTAACATGTAGCTTGACATTGCTAGCATGTTATAGAATGTAACTAGGGATTATTGGCATTTGTGTAGCATGTTTTATCATGTATATAGGTGTTGCTAGCATGTTTAAGCATGTGGCTAAGCATTATTGGCATTTTTGTAGCATTTTTTAGTATGTAGCTAAGAATTACTAGCATGTTTAGTACGTGGCTAGGTGTTGCTAACATGTTTAAAATGTAGCTTGACATTGCTAACATGTTGTAGTATGTAGCTAGGCATTGCTATCATGTTTTAGCATGTAGCTAGGCATTGCTATCATGTTTTAGCATGTAGCTAGGCATTGCTATCATGTTTTAGCATGTAGCTAGGCATTGCTAGGATGTTTTAGCATGTAGCTAGGCATTGCTAGCATGTTTTAGCATGTAGCTAGGCATTGCTAACATGTTTTAATATGTAGCTATGTATTGCTAGCATGTTTTAGCATGTAGCTTGAAATTGCTAGCATGTTTTAGCAAGTAGCTAAGCATTTTTAGATAGATAAAAAAAGAGTGAACGTGTGGGTGATCTAGAAACGGAGAGCAAGAGAGAAATTGAGAAAAGGAAAGAGAGAGAGAGGGAGAGAGAGAGCGCGCGCGAACCCATGTTCTGTAGGTTTGTTTACATTTGAATTTTTGATAGTTGGAGTTTGAATAGTCTTGGCTCATCTGAACATTCCCTCAATGTAAGTGAATAGGATTTTTCTGTTTTTTGATCGCCTGCTGTGCGAAAACCGTAAGTCCAATCAGTTAGAAAAGTAATAGTAACTCAAGTCAGAACAGTCTTAAGGTCTGTGCAAAGTTTGGGGCGTGTCTCTCTAATGCTTTAGATGGTTTTATATACTGAATGATTCTCTTCTTGAGTATTTTGTATTGATTAGTGTTTATTCATTGTATTTGTAGATGTTGCAGGCGATGCAGATGCGGGTAAGCTGCTTTCTTATCATTTTTCAATGCCTAGCATAAAGCTAGGCATTGTTAACATGTAGCTAGGCATTACTAGCAAGGGGTTGCTAGCATGTATTTAGGTGTTGTTAGCATTTGTTAGCATGTTTTAGCTTGTAGATAGATGTTGCTTGCATGTTAGTAGCATGTTTTAGCATGAAGATAGGCATTGCTAGCATAGCTAGTATGTAGCTAGGCATTGCTAACATGTTTTAATATGTAGCTATGTATTGCTAGCATGTTTTAGCATGTAGTTTGACATTGCTAGCATGTTTTAGCAAGTAGCTAAGCATTTCTAGATAGATAGATTGATAAAAGAGTGAACGTGTGGGTGATCTAGAAACAGGGAAAGCGTGAGAGAAATTGAGAAAAGGAAAGAGAGAGAGAGAGCGAACCCATGTTCTGTAGGTTTGTTTACATTTGAATTTTTGATAGTTGGAGTTTGAATAGTCTTGACTCATCCGGATATTCCTCAATGTAAGTGAATAGGATTTTTCTGTTTTTTGATCGCCTGCTGTGTGAAAACCGTAAGTCCGATCAGTTAGAAAAGTAATAGCAACTCAAGTCAGAACAGTCTTAAGGTCTGTGCAAAGTTTGGGGCGTGTCTCTCTAATGCTTAAGATGGTTTTATATACTGAATGATTCTCTTCTTGAGTATTTTGTATTGATTAGTGTTTATTCATTGTATTTGTAGATGCTGCAGGCGATGCAGATGTAACGGGTAGGCAGGTTAATTTCATGTTATGTTTGTAAGTTGCTGTTTTAAGGGAACAGATGTTGAATATTTGACTGTTTGATTGAATCTTTTCGTCTCTCTGAAGTCAATCCGCTGGTTGATGAACCTGAAGTCACTCAAACAGGTAAATTAAAGATTTACAGTTCTTCTCTGGTATCTCACAGACTGATAGCATCTTTTTACAAAGCTATAATGTGACGGCTGGTTTGTTTTGGTTACACAGAAACAATATTCATACATTTTTATGTGCAACTTTTTATAGCCACAGTTAAACTATAACAGAGTCAACACATTGCTATATAACACGTGTACACAACCCAATAAACAGGTGTATAAATCTTTTTAAATTAAAATGTCTTATTGTTTAGTTAGGAACTAAACTGTTTATTGTTATACTTTTATTACAATTCCATATGTTAGATCAGTGCTTCTCAACTGGTTTTGCTTACAGCGTTTGACTACTCTTAACTATGCAAGATTAAATGTTTAGTTGCATTTAGCATTTTGTCTACTGTCTGTGACCCAATCAGACCCACCAGATTTATTCTAGAAACCATCTGAAGAGGTTAATGTTTGTTTTTCAGAAGCTCCAGAGGAACCAGCACAAGAGGAACCAAGTGAAGGTAACAAAGAAGTCATGGAATTATTCTTTCATAACAACATCAATTATTAGGATTGTGTTTCCTGTTGAAGTCCGTGTGTGCGAGAGGACGTCGGGAGTTTTAAAATAGACATGACTCAATGCAACAATAATAATGCACAATATTCCTCTCAGGTTCAGGACTACAGTATGTTTCAAAATCTAGTGAGCCATCTACACAGGCTGCAATTTAAGGCAGCTTTATATTGTAGGCAACATAATGGTGATGCCTTTTTTTATTTTATTTGTTTTTAATCCCCTTTTCTCCCAATTTGGAATGCCCAATTCCCACTACTTAGTAGGTCCTCGTGGTGGCTCACCTCAATCCGGGTGGCGGAGGACAAGTCTCAGTTGCCTCCGCTTCTGAGACCGTCAATCCGCGCATCTTATCACGTGACTCGTTGTGCATGACACCGCGGAGACTCACAGCATGTGGAGGCTCATGCTACTCTCCACGATCCACACACAACTTGCCACACGCCCCATTGAGAGCGAGAACCACTAATCACGACCACGAGGAGGTTACCCCATGTGACTCTACCCTCCCTAGCAACCGGGCCAATTTGGTTGCTTAGGAGACCTGCCTGGAGTCACTTAGCATGCCCTGGATTCGAACTCGTGCCTCCAGGGGTGATAGTCAGCGTCAGTACTCGCTGAGATACCCAGGCCCTGGTGATGCCTTTTAGGATTATAAATATACTTATAATACATTTAATACTTAAAAATACCAAGAACATTAAAAATTGACTACCTTATCCAGTATTTGTGTGCTATGTACTGTATTTTTATGCTTCTAAAAACATTGCACCATTAGTTTGATGTTTATGGTAACAAAATCAACTTTTTTCCATGTGTTACATGTTTAGATGAAGCAGATACACCTGAAGGTCCTGCTGAAACAGGTGTGTTGTAATAATTTCCCCCAAAACTTGAAAGCATTAGAGTTAAAACATGAATTAGTGTATTTCAGCTTATTTTAGAAAAATAAATACTATCACTGGGTGAAACCTGCCAAGAACATGTCTCATTTATATTTTAAAGCAAAATCAAATGAAACAAATCCAAAAAGTAGGCTTCGTTTTCTTTATAGCTTTTTGGAATATAATTAGGTGTTTCTTCAACTTCAGGCACTCAAACAGATTTACACTTTTTCTTTTTCTAATATAAAAGTCACAGAGTTGGAAACCTTTTACCATGTCATCATAATTCATTTTTGGCACTTTTCAGATGTGTTTTATGTATAGATTTGACTGTTTTAGTCCCAGACTCAGACTTTCAATATTAAACTATGAAAATACATTATTAAAATACTAATTATTACATGCTTAAATCTATGATCATCTAAACAAAGAGTGAAATAAACAATATTTATACAATATTTATTGTGTGAAAATGATTTCTTATGACTGTCCCACAGTTGTGAAGTCATTTCCACCTCAGCAAACAAATTTTTTTTTGTGTGTGTACTTGTTAACCATGTGGACAAAAGTGTCAGTGAAGAGCATGCTTGAGATGAAATATGAGACAAAACAAAGTGAAATATCACTTTTTAGTGTGCATAATTTCCTATCAAGCTTTGCCACATTATGCAAAAAGTGTGAAAATATGATTTAATTGTGTGATTTTAGGAAACATCAGATGTTAGCTATGAAACTAGTCTTAACAAGACAAAAGAGTCATTTTATTTTAAAAATGTTAAAAACGTCATTTCCATCAGTGTTATTTCCAACACAGAATTGAAACATGTTTTACATTGTTTCTGCAGACTCCAGTGATGTAACAGAGAAACCAGATGAAGAAATTGAGAAAGCTAGGAGAGGTTTGAAACTGTCAATCATTTACTATCATTAACCCTTTAAGCTCGGATGGGCCGGTGCGAGAAAAAATAATCGTCAAAATATTAATAACTAGATGACCAACACAGAATAGGTATCGATTGAAAGCTTAGAAGCTCTACTTTCCAATGCATGTAGACATTATGACCAAAACTGAACAAGTGCTTTGAAATTTACAGACAAATCAGAAGTGTTCTATTTTTATCATTTTTTTTTTAATGCACCGTACATATTATTATAATCAGTAAAAACATCAAACTGATCAAATAGTCATGTGTGTTTTACTCACAGACAAAAATAGTGAGAAATAGCTAAGTATATGTCTTTGACAATTATGTTGGTGTTGCTTATAGGAAGTGTTTTTGCTTATAACTTCACGAAATATAAAGCGAACGTAAATTATCACATGCTATTACATACAGGAGGTGATTATCTTTCAAACAAGCCCACACACAAGATAATGAGATGCATAGATCATTAGATAATCCACATGAAGCACAATGTTACATATGACCACCAGGAGATGGCGCCAAATACATGACACAGACTCAATGATGACTCAAATGACACAGAATGAAACTCATTCTGTGAAATCTCATTACTAAAATCATGTCTTAATTTATTTTGTGATTTTTCAGCAGTTTCTTAGGCTGAGAGTCTCAGAATGTATCATAATCTTTATCATTAAAAATTGTGAAACGTTTTCTTTACAATGATACCAAACACTTGACCCTCGAAGTCATAAGCCTTTAATTTTGGGTATGCAACTGAAACAGAAAATCTTTTTAAAAAAACTTCGGAGCTTAAAGGGTTAAAGTACAATATGAAACTGATAGTTCTGGTCCTGAATACTGCGCCTAATATTATTAATATTATGTTATTTCCACTAGGAAATGATCGTTGATCTCATAAATATTCACTAGGTTTTGTTTTAAACTCACTTATGTTTCATTAAAAGTTGCCTTTTGTACTTAAACACTGTTAAGTCATTCACTGACTATGCAGCTGTCTTTAATTTTGCACACAGTCTAGGTCAAAGGTTACATGCATCTGATACCTGCAAACCTGCCTTGCTACTTTTTACTGTATGTTGCATTCTGCTGTAAGTTTATATATTTTTTCCCCTTGTAAAATCAGCAGGATTCGATCTGTCTGACGCTTTCCCTGATTTAGGTAAGAGACGAATACAAAACTATTTCATTTGTGTTCTTTTTTTGACTAGAATTGTCTTACTGCTATGGATGTGAATTAATTGTCAAACAAATACAGTAATTGCAATAAACAATGTTTTCTTCATGTCTCTTAAAATGTAAACTTTAGCATATATTTATATGTACATAAACATGCAGTTAAATATGTGATTTCCTTTGCACATCAATTATGCACAGGATGAAATGTCATCAATAATAGTATTTTAAATATTATAACATTTACAAATGTTTAAATTATTTCTCTTTTTGGTCTGGTTTAGTGTAGCTGAACGCTGCCAACCCAAATGTTATTTTATATGAATATAAAAACCTGAGCGCTTTGCGTTCATGATTCACAGAAAATGAGACGATTGGGGGGGGGGGTGTAATATTTTATTACAACACATTACATAGTGCATAATAACAGTTCAAATGAATGCACTAATATAAAATAACATATTAATTGCATACTTTTAAATATTTATACACTGTGAATCATATCAAACATTGAGAAATTTCTGTGGACGCCTTTTACATCTTCACTGACTCCACATATGACTTGTGATATATTTCATGTTTTCTAAATTCATAAGAAGGTTGTGTGTGCTTAACAGAGCTACAGAACGAAATTGCACATGTTGTCAGCCACTGACTGTGTCTTTTGAGAAACAGTTTTCTTCCTGCAGGGGGCGCTTGACGCTCTGAACACCGAATCCTCCATGCATCCGCATTTAAATCTCAAACGTTTTATATCCCTTTGGGGACATTTTACACTGGATAGTCATTTTCAATAAAAACTGCCCTCAATTCTACACCAATGGAATTAGATCATTTGACAGTTATTAATAAGAGATGTTTGTTTAAAGCAGAGAATAAATTTGGAGATGCAGACAGGCACAGCGCAAGTGACAGCGGTCCTGGGAAAGGTTTGGCTTGTTTTGTCATTTTTTTCTTATCTGTATGGTTGTTGCCAAAGCCTTGTGTTAATAATTTCTGTGTTCTCTCCTCTCATTGTAGCACGCAGTGCTGGAGCATCGTCTGGCCCAAGTGGTAAAATATGTTTAACTAGATTTTGACATTTTTTAAGAAGAGTGATTGTTGCTTCCAGGTGCACCCTCAAGTCTCAATGTAAGTCTATGAGAGTTTTTTATTTATTTATTTATTTTCTCAGGTAAAAATGGTAAGTTTGATCTCTTAGTAAAGTAACAGCACAACAAGACACATGATTTGAGGAATTATTCATGTCTGGAGCACAACCACTGCTGGACCACTTACACAGAACATTTAACGCTTTAAGTCACTGAGATCAATAGAAATAATGATGCTTGACTTAACAAACAGCACAAATGATTCATCGGAATCTACTGCATGACTTCATAATCTATAATGCGTACATACCACCCCACCCAATCAAACTGCACAGACGATCTACTCTTTCCTCTTTTCTTTGTTTACTGAAGTGAAAACAATCAGCAATTATTGCACATATTACTTCCTGTTCCATTTAAATGAGTAGTTCAGCATTGTTTACTCACCCTCATGTTAGTTCCAAACTCGCATGCTATTATTTTTTTCTGTGGAAGACATTTTGAAGAATCTTCATGCAGCTAATTTCCACACAATTACCACAAAGGACAAAAGCGACATATTAGTAATCATAAAAGTACTCCATGACAGTATAAATCCACTTGTATGGAAACAAATGTGTTCCACGGAAGAAAGAAAGTTATACAGATTTGGAACAACATGAGGGTGAGTAAATGATGACAGAAGCCACACTTTCTCTTTTACTTCTTGTAAACTGCTGTTAAGCTGCTTTTGTTTTGGGCGGCACTTTCGCTTGTTTATCTGCTGTAGAATCTATAAATCAGGTTCACAGGTTCAGTCTTGCCTGTCATTAGTTTTGAGGGGTTTTTGCACACAAACATTCCAGTCAGTGAATGTGTCAACTCTTGCTGCACTTCGTTAGATCCTAGAGAAGCTTCCAGAGGGACGACTGTGAAGTGTACTGATGACTTTCTGTTCAAAAATTACTGAGAAGTGCCACACCTGCACTAGTGCAAACAAGAACAAAAAACACATTTTTAAAGGGGAAGTTTATGTTCTGTCATAATTTACTCACCCCCATGTCCTTCCAAACCTGAATGTGCAATTATCTGCTGATGCAGATGAAACACCAGACTAAAATACTCTGACAGTGATTCCTACAGTGCAAATCACTGGCAGCACTGCCAAATACTGAATCTACAATGTGAAACACACAGCACGAACAGTGTAGTCTGATTCCCGAACAAATGACTCTTATGAGTCAGTTCTTTTGAATCTACAGCGTATAACATACAGCTCAATCAGTGTAGTCCAGTTCCCAAACAAATGATTCTTATGAGTCGGTTCTTTTGAATCTAAAGCATGAAACACACAGTGTGACCAGTATAGTCTTATTCCCGAACAAATGACTCTTATGAGTCGGTTCTGTTGAATCTACAGTGTGAAACACACAGTGCAGTCTGATTCCCGAACAAATGACTCTTATGAGTCGGTTCTTTTGAATCTAAAGCATGAAACACACAGTGTGACCAGTATAGTCTGATTCCCGAACAAATGACTCTTATGAGTCAGTTCTTTTGAATCTACAGTGTATAACATACAGCTCAATCAGTGTAGTCCAGTTCCCAAACAAATGATTCTTATGATCCGGTTCTTTTGAAACTACAGCGTGAAACACACATTGTGACCAGTATAGTCATATTCCCAAACAAATGACTCTTATGATCCGGTTCTTTTGAATCTACAACATATAACATACAGAGCGACCAGTGTAGTCCGATTCCCGAAGAAATGACTCTTATTCCTTATTATAAAAGAACAAATGAATGAATAGGCCTGTGTTATCTCATATTTTTGTTAAAATGGGTTGTGAACTGTTTCATGTTGATTTGAAGTGACATTGCTGCATTTATTTTAGGTACTTATAGTTATATCTTTTTTGTGAATCATCCGTGTTGTAATTCAGTCCATGTTGCACATTTTGAATCTTATCTGAGGTGGGTCTAATGTAATGCTGTCATCTAGTGGACGGTTATGTGCATCTCTTGGAACTTCTCTGCCACTGATTAATTTCCATCACAAAATTATGTTTTATAAATGGCCCTAGAATTATATGTGTTCATCTTTCATTGTTACTGAGTTGATCAAAACCTCTAACACTGAAGTATTAAACATTCAGTGTTTAAGTCATCCTGCAGTGTTTGTGCTCCAGACATTAATGAAATGACATTAATCAAATCATGTGACTTGTTGACGAGAGATGTGCTGTTGCTTTACTAAGTGGGCAGAAATCCCATAGACTTACATTGAAGGAAGGAGTCGTCATATCTGAAGAGCAGAATATTAAAGAGACTCTTTTCAGTTGGATCAGTAAACAACCAAACAGATCAAAGCACTGACATTTCTTCTTGTGTCTGTTTTCAGACCGTGGATCTGGTACAGTTGTTGGTGTTGTTTGTGGGATCGCAGTGGCAGCCATTGGTGCAATTACAGGCTACTTCACATATCAGAAGAAAAAACTGTGTTTCAAAGTCCAAAGAGGTCTGTAGCTTCATGTTTTAGAATATGCTTAGCTTTGTTGTTTATAATAATCAGTAAAATATTGTCATAATCATCATCAAACAGTCTTGACTGATCATGAAGCCATTCACTGAAAATAGTGACAGACTGATATATCAGTATATACTGTATATTAGAGGTCGACCGATAGTGGATAACTAAGATGGTGGGAAAGGGCGATAACAGATTAATTGGCTGATAGTAAAAAAAAATTAA
The DNA here is from genome assembly GCF_019703515.2 of Myxocyprinus asiaticus. Lineage (NCBI taxonomy): Eukaryota > Metazoa > Chordata > Actinopteri > Cypriniformes > Catostomidae > Myxocyprinus > Myxocyprinus asiaticus. Next base: position 51,367,505 of record NC_059353.1, on the reverse strand, counting down.
AAATAAATCGATTTATAAAATGTCAATTTTTTTTTTCTTTACTATGGCGGGCAAAGACAAAGAGTCCAAAGTGAATAAAATCCCAGATCCAGTTTATTGTTCAATCAAAATTCCAATAATAACCAGAAAAAATGAAGATTTGGCCAATAATGTGGGACTTATAAGAACAAACAAGCCTGAAACACACTGGGGACTCTTATTTTGAAATGATGAAAAAACTATTGACAGATTTTTGTTTAACCGATAGATCTGAAAAGCAACTATCGGCACTGATCGATCGGTAAAACCGATATATCGGTCTCCCTCTAGTATATATTACGTATATATTATATTTAGCCATTTTGAGACTCTTAGTATTGTTCAATAACTGTAACATTAACAAAAGCAATATGTCTCCCTTGTATTTTTCCAAACTCAACCATTAGCCTCGTAAATGGATAATGCACATTTTCTAAAAGACATATTTTAGTTTATTTATTAAAAATTTTAAGCATAAATGTGTGCATCTTAATTGTTATAATGAAATTGGTTCAGTATATATATCAGCATTATACAGTATTGGGATCCCGCTCTAGGGCAATTCAGAATTTTTACACTGTGACATTATTGTCATGATAATTACACACATTTTATGCCACAATTCTCATTACCGCAACATGAAAAAATTATATTATTTAAATTGTGAAGTATTAATACATCATATAAGTTTTCCCTTGGTGCTGCTTTTCATTTTCACAGATTTTAATAAATAAAAAATGGTCCTTTTTGTTCAGTTGTTGTTTTTACAGCAGAAAATGACTGTTACGGTAATTAGAATAATCATTGAAAACAATGGAAATACTGTAGTAGAAGTAAAACATACAGACGTGTTGTGCACATATCAAGTTCAAGGCAGTGATGCTGGCATACAGAACAGTCACTGGGTCTGCTCCAGCATACCTAAAATCATCTCTGCAGAGCTACGAGCCCACTAGAAGCCTGTAGTCGGCTAATGAGTGGCACCTTGTTGTACCAACACAAAGAGGCACCAAAACACTTTCCCGTACTTTCAGCTTCATTGTACCACGTTGGTGGAATGACCTTCCCAACTCCATCAGTGAAGCTGACTCACTTTCTGTCTTCAAAAAATGGCTACAAACACATCTTTTCCATGAGCACTTAACCAGTCACTAAATAAATAAATGTAAAAAATGTGTATAAATTCTTGTTGCACTTAGATCTGTCTTGAAAACTACTATTCTGATGCTAGTGAAACTTTGTAATACAGCACACTTCCTACTACTGTCTCCTTAAGAAGAATCCTCTTTTGTAAGTCGCTTTGGATAAAACCGTCTGCCTAATGAATAAATGTAAATGTTATGGTGGTGAGAATTAGGGGAGTAAAAATGGCTGAACCCTTGGCACCCCAGCGGGCCTGTGAGAAAAAAAATTATAATCGTCAAAATATGAATAACTACAGTCTTGATCAACACAAAATATGTATCATTTGAAAGCTTAGAAGCTCTACTTTCCAATGCATGTAGACATTATGACCAAAACTGAACAAGTGCTTTGAAATTTGCAGACAAATCAGAAATGTTCCGTTTTTATAATTTATAAAAACATCTGCACTGTACATATTATTACAATCAGTAAAAACATCAAACTGATCAAATAGTCATGTGTCATATGTTGTTGGAAAGCTCTCGAGGAGTAGAATACAACCAGTCTATTTGTTTTACTCACAGACAAAAATATAGCGAGTAATAGATAAGTGTATGTCTTTGACAATTATGTTGGTGTTGCTTGTATTCCGCATTTTAACTTATAACTTCACAAAAAATAAACGAAACATGAAATATCACATAACATTACTTAGAGGAGGTGATTATCTTTCAAATGAGTCCACACACAAGATAATCAGATGTATAGATCATTAGATAATCCACATGAAGCACAATGTTACATATGACCACCAGGAGATGGCGCCAAATACATGACACAGACTCAATGATGACTCAAATGACACAGAATGAAACTCATTCTGTGAAATCTCATTACTAAAATCATGTCTGCATGCTATACAAACCTTTAGTCATTGTTGTGTTTGCATGTGTAATTAGTTCTTATGTTCAATTATTATGTTTTATTTGTTTGGAGATGTTTTTGGACACTATAAATTATTTTTGTAATGCTGTCATTTTTGATTGCTTTGTCGTATCAACACATATTTCTCAGATACAGTTGACATGATTGAGAACAAAAAAAAAAAAAGCAGCTTTTCAGAGCCACCTTATTTACACCCAGAGATATATAATGTCAAGTAAGAAAAATAAGAAAAAAGTAAGTTTTGGCTTTTTTTTTTGTTGGTTTTTTTTTTTTTTTTTTTTTTCCTTCCCAGCAGTTTCTTACGCAGAGTCTCAGAATGTATCATAATCTATATCATTAAAAAATTGAAAAGTTTCTTTACAATGATACCAAACACTTTTTTGTCGAGTTATAATCCTTTAATTTTGGGTATGCCACTGAAACAGGAAATCTTTGAAAACCTCTTCAGGGCTTAAAAGGTTAAGTGTCCTGAAAATAATTTTACAGTGCTAAATGTAGGCTTAATTTTCTTTATGCAAAATATAATTTCATTTTTTTTAAATTTTTTTTATTGATTATTGATATGGGTTAAATATGACCAGGATATTTTCTTGACAGGTTTCATGAAAATCACATACATTTACGTCAAATATGGAATTATTGCGACAAGTTGTGATTGTTATTGATTGTTATCAGCTCTGTTATTCACAGCAGTCAGTCATCAAATACATCCATTTCTCCTCAGGTGACCCAGAGAGTGCCAAAGAAGAGAACGACACACAGAACGACCCTCAAGGTACGTCTTAAATTCTTTTACAGCTCATTTTCACCTGTAAAAACATTTTTTAATAAATATTACAAATAATGTCATAAACGAGTCACATGATATTGACTTAAATGTTTTGTTGATATGGATGTCGTTTTTGTTTTCATGTGCAGTTTTAAGTAATCTTCTGCCTTCATCATGAATCAACCAGTGAAAGAGTTGTGCGAGCGGTGAATTCCCATGATGCTACTGTGAACTGGTTCACATCGGAACAGCATGTTATAACGACACACATTTACACAGCTTAAGGATCATGGTGCACTTCACAAATAAATGGGTTGTCATCATAAATTCACAGTGTGGAAACATCTTTGATGGGTGAACACACAAATGTCATTTTCACATTCATTTAAAGTCCCTGTGTCAGATAAAGGCTTTATTCATAATCTCATTTCCTTCTGTTTCGACTACAGTTCTAGTTAACATAGGACTGTTATTGATTTATTTGTTTTGAATGTAATTTCACAGTTTGAATGGTATGGGGTGTGTATGCTTGTTTGTGTGTGTGTGTGTGTGTGTATACATGACGGCCTTTTTTGGGGGAGGCATTTTCATTTCATTAAAAAGTGTTGTTTAGTTTCTTGCTATATTGTTAATCACATTGTTTTGTTTGATGTCAAGCAGCCACTGATTCGTATAAATCAGACCTGACACTGTGGAATGATTCACAAAATGAAATTTTGTTCTGACCAAATAGAATTCATCTGACATTTTTTTTATTTTATTCTGTAAATACATTATGTTGTTGAGTTTGAATAAAGGGTTGGTTCTGTTTAAATGACTGTACAGTTAATTGCACACTGTTTCAAAATTAAAATAAAATGACAAACCAGAAGTCTACAAAACCCTCAGTCTATGATGATTGGCTTATAATTCACAATAATAATATATATATATATATATATATATGTGTGTGTGTGTGTGTGTGTAATGAATAATATCATATAACTTTTTATAATTATTTATTTGTTATATATTAAATACTGTATTTCATATTTTTTGGTTATTGAATCATATTTCATATTAATGCTTTTTATAGTATTTCTATCTTTTAGCATTTATGCAAGTAATAAATATTAAATAATAACAATAATTATTTTGTATGTATTGAATAATATATTATAACTTTTTTTTTACAACATTTCTATTTAAATAATTGTGCAAATAATATAAAGTAATAATAATAAAGCTTATTTTTACAGTTGCAAAATGTTAATTAAATGTCCCGAACCAGAACTGTACAAATCATACAGAATACATGTCATTATTATAACTATGGTGATTATGATCAATAATAATAAATATTTCATAGCATTTAATTGTTATATATTGAATCATATTCATAATAAGAAAAAAATATAATAATTCTATCTTTTAGTATTTATGCAAATAAGTAATACATATTTAATAATAACAATATTTATTTTGTATATATTAAATAATATCTCTTTTTTTTAAATAAAAATTATATTTTAAATATTTGTGCAATAATAGCTCAGCAGTCTCAAATTGTAACTTAAATGACCCGAACGAGAACTGTACAAGTGAAAACTAGTTTTATAACTTTAGTGATTGGTGATTATGATCAATAATAATTCATATTTCACAACAACATTCATTTTTAATTAAATAATATTTCATAACTCTATAATATTTATATCTTTTAGTATTTATGAAAATAAGTAATGCATATTAAATAATAATAATAATAATAATAATAATAATGTTCATTCTTATGTTAAATTATATATATATATATATATATATATATATATATATATATATATATATATATATAAACACTTTTACAAGATTTCAGTCTTTTAATATTTGTGCAAATAATTAATTATTGCACACATTTTTATATAAATGCTTGAGTTGTTCAGAAACAGCTTTTCCAGTCACACATACATTAAAAATATGCGAAATAAATAGACCATTGTTCATCACTACCGTACAGTATCTAATATCATTTATAATGAACTCTATGTACATTTAATGTCTGTGCTTTTATTTAAGCACAGCTGTGCCACATTAACTAGTCATATTATATTTACATTTTAAAACGACTTTTACAAATTATTTACATTTTTAAGGTATGATTGTTAATGTATGGGTCCACATACATCAGCATTTACGGTAAATATTTCTCGTGTGCAGAGGAAATGTGAAAGATTTGGTGAGAAGTATGAGATTGAATCGGTGTTTATGAAGGTAAGCTCATGAATGAAGCATAAAAAGAGAATTGAAGCTGCTCGTCTGTTTTGTGCACAGAAAGTATAGACAACCGTATTATATATTGATTTATTATTTGTATGTATGTCTGCCAATTGAAATCAGCTGGCTGTTATTGTATATAATCCAGTTCATTAACATCGCAGCAACAGGTAAAGATCCCGGACATTGCGCTGCTGTTATTCTGAAGTACACTGAAGTACAGAAGTACACTGAAGTACACACTACAGACAGGGTCCAAAAGTGATTCTCCAAGCGTGCAGACCAAACGCGTTCTTGCGCTAAAAAAAAGTGTGACGCAACGCATACTGTATAAAAGAACGCATGTGTCTGGAGATCCGTTTTTTTAAAGTGTTGAGCTGACGTATGTTTTTATTATCCGATGCTGAAATACTTTCTCTTATCTCAGTTTAGTATGCAGAGATGACTTACGTAAAAAACATTAAAACGTAAAAACTTTTCGTAAAAACTTTACGTAAACCATTCATAGGTTGATTTGATTTCACCTAAAAGTGTTGGCTTTGGTCCGAATCACTGCAACACTGGCTCGACCAATGGCGTGAGTTGGGGGCGGGACTATCTATTAGTATGACCAATAGCAGGCGGAGGGTGTATTTGGAAATCAGTTCGGAAATAATGTTTATTTTTGCAGTTCCATTTGATGACGCTAGGGTCACGGAAACACAGAGCCCCTTTGAGTACAGGGTGGAAAATGTTTTTCTAAAACAGTTTTGCGTTACCTCCACTGATGTATATTATAAATCAGTGGTTCCCTCACAATAGTTTGTGTGCACTCACAATAAATTTACCATGGTTTTACTACAGTAACCATATTTTAATCATGATATTCTTAGTGAAACCATAGTAATAATACAGGAAAATGAAAACTATGGTAAAAAAAACTATTGCGAGGGAACGTAAACTATTGCGAGGGAACACAAAACTATTGCAAGGGAATGTAAACTATTGCGAGGGAACACAAAACTATTGCGAGGGAACGTAAATTATTGTGAGGGAACGCAAAACTATTGCGAGGGAACGTAAACTGTTGCAAGGGTACGCAAAACTATGGTGAGGGAACGTAAACTATCGCGAGGGAACACAAAACTATTGCGAGGGAATGTAAACTATTGCGAGGGAACACAAAACTATTGCGAGGGAATGTAAATTATTGTGAGGGAACGCAAAACTATTGTGAGGGAATGCAAAACTATTGTGAGGGAACATAAATTATAGCGAGGGAATGCAAAACTATTGTGAAGGAATGCAAAACTATTGTGAAGGAATGCAAAACTATTGCGAGGGAACGTAAACTATTGCGAAGAAACGCAAAACTATTGTGAGGGAACGTAAACTATTGTCAGGGAACGCAAAACTATTGCGAGGGAATGTAAACTATTGCGAGGGAACACAAAACTATTGCGAGGGAACGTAAATTATTGTGAGGGAACGCAAAACTATTGCGAGGGAATGTAAACTATTGCGAGGGAACACAAAACTATTGCGAGGGAACGTAAATTATTGTGAGGGAATGCAAAACTATTGCGAGGGAACGTAAACTGTTGCAAGGGTATGCAAAACTATGGTGAGGGAACGTAAACTATCGCGAGGGAACACAAAACTATTGCGAGGGAACATAAATTATTGTGAGGGAATGCAAAACTATTGTGAAGGAATGCAAAACTATTGCGAGGGAACATAAATTATTGCAAGGGAATGCAAAACTATTGTGAAGGAATGCAAAACTATTGTGAGGGAACATAAATTATAGCGAGGGAATGCAAAACTATTGTGAAGGAATGCAAAACTATTGTGAAGGAATGCAAAACTATTGTGAAGGAATGCAAAACTATTGTGAAGGAATGCAAAACTATTGTGAAGGAATGCAAAACTATTGCGAGGGAACGTAAACTATTGCGAGGGAACACAAAACTATTGCGAGGGAATGTAAACTATTGCGAGGGAACACAAAACTATTGCTAGGGAACGTAAATTATTGTGAGGGAACGCAAAACTATTGCGAGGGAACGTAAACTGTTGCAGGGGTACGCAAAACTATGGTGAGGGAACGTAAACTATCGCGAGGGAACACAAAACTATTGCGAGGGAACATAAATTATTGCGAGGGATTGCAAAACTATTGTGAAGGAATGCAAAACTATTGTGAAGGAATGCAAAACTATTGCGAGGGAACATAAATTATTGCGAGGGAATGCAAAACTATTGTGAAGGAATGCAAAACTATTGCGAGGGAACGTAAACTGTTGCAAGGGAACGCAAAACTATTGCTAAGGAATGCAAAACTATGGTGAGGGAACGTAAACTATTGCGAGGGAACACAAAACTATTGCGAGGGAACATAATTTATTGCGAGGGAACGCAAAATTATTGCGATTGAACGTAAACTATTGTGAGGGAACGCAAAACTATGGTGAGGGAACGTAAACTATTGCGAGGGAACATAAAACTATTGCGAGGGAACGTAAACTATTGTCAGGGAACACAAAACTATTGTGAGGGAACATAAATCTATTGCGAGGAAACGTAAACTATTGTCAGGGAATGCAAAACTATGGTGAGGGAACGTAAACTATTGCAAGGGAACATAAAACTATTGCTAGGGAACGTAAACTATTGTCTGGGAATGCAAAACTATTGTGAGGGAACATAAATCTATTGCGAGGAAACGTAAACTATTGTCAGGGAACGCAAAACTATTGTGAGGGAACATAAAACTATTGCGAAGGAACGTAAACTATTGTCAGGGAATACAAAACTATTGCGAGGGAACGTAAACTACTGCGAGGGAATGCAAAACTATGGTGAGGGAACGTAAACTATTGTCAGGGAATGCAAAACTATTGCGAGGGAACATAAAACTATTGCGAGGGAATGCAAAACTATTGCGAGGCAGCGTAAACTATTGCGAAGGAATACAAAACGATTGTGAGGGAACGTAAACTATTGCGAAGGAATACAAAACTTTTACATGGGAACATAAAACTGTTGTGGGGGAACGTAAAATATTGCCAGGGAACGCAAAACTTATTGCGAGGGAACACAAAACTATTTCAGAAAAAATATTCCGACCCTGTCCTCTTAGGGGCTCCGTAGAAACCATAGTAATAATACAGGAAAATGAAAACTACTACAAGCCTACTACAGTCATGGTTACTACAATATTACTATAGTAAAACCATGATTTCCATCACAAAAAACAAATCAAAAAAACATGGAACTACTATAGTAAAGTCATGGTTTTATTACAGTGACCATAATTAAACTATGGTATTTGCAATAAACCATAGTTACCAAAGTTTTGGTTATTACTATGGTTTTACTTCGAATATGTAAAATGTGGTTAGTATGGTAGATTTGCGAGGGAAAGCAAAACTTACCGCAACGAAGCATGAACTATTGCATGGGTACGCAAAACTATTTCAGAATAAAGATTCCTGCGTGTCCTCTGAGGGGCTCCGTACTGAAATGACACAGTTCAGCTTTAAGTTCTTTCTGAACTAACACACCATCTTAAAAAAGTGGCGCTCCTGCGGGAGATGCTAAAAAAAAACAATTGAGAAGTGGCACAACGGTCAAAGATGTCCATCTAGCTCATGTTTACAATACTGCACATAGAAAAACATTTTTATTTTTTTTTAAACAGCTCAGGAGGACACCTATGTGGAATTTTCCTCACATTAAATGAATATTTCAATTCTGTCATCATTTACTCACCCTCATGTTGTTCCAAACGAACGCATATGACGTTCTTTCCCCAGTGGAACACATAAGGAGATGTTTCAGTCACCATTCACGAGTAATATTCTGCATCTCCTTTTGTGTTCCAGAGAAGAAAGAACGTCATACGGTTTTGTACGAATGATAAATGTTCAGTAGTAAGTTTTTACTGTAAGCCACATTTTCACAACGTATTCTGTATATTTAGAATAATACTGAACAGATCATCTTAACATGTTAAACAACTTATGTGCCGTTTAGAAGAACTTTACACAGATGGTGATGGAAATTATAAGATGCAGGTAAGTGTAGTTTGCATATTTCATAAACGATGTTTTGACAGCGTTCGATTCATTAGATAAAACGAATGTAATTTTGCTGTGTGCATTTGCAGGTCGTATGTTTTTGGTTTGCTGGTTCTTGTCCATTCCAGTCAGTATTTCACAAATGCAGCTGACGACACCAGACCAAACTTTGTTCTCATGATGGTAGATGATTTGGGCATCGGAGATATCGGCTGCTATGGAAACAACACCATCAGGTAAATAAAGCTACACTTACTTTGACCCTTCACTAAGCCTATATGTGAAAATATTACAGACCAATCCTACACGTTTTATGGAAAATTGCGCTGTTCATGAAAGCTCTAGCCATAGCAATAGTAACTAAGAGGGGAGGAGCTTAGCGAAAGGTTAATTGATCTGTAAATCTCTTTCTTCGAAAGTGAGTGACAGTCACAGTTGTTTTCATCTGTTTGAAGAACACCAAACATCGACAGACTGGCGGCAGATGGGGTGAAGTTGACTCAACACATCGCGGCTGCTCCTCTCTGCACTCCCAGCAGAACGGCGTTCATGACCGGCCGCTACGCTCTGCGCTCTGGTAACACAAACACAGTCTGTCAAACATTTGAAGCATTTCTCTTTTTTATTTCTGTGTTTATAAGGTGCTGGAGTTCCACCTGAACAAAGGAGGAGCATTGAGCCAGAGATTATTTAGCAGAGACGGGCCACTACTATTCAAATGAATGGGAGAAATTGGAACGCTCAACCATGCAGCTCTGAGCGCCCAACGGTCAATGGACATAGAAAGGAAGTCCCGCCTTAAAGGTAAAAGAGCCAATCAAATTTTAGATACAGACATCACCTGTCAATCAACTCTAAAACGTGCATGCACATTAACTATACAAGCCGGGAAAGTTGCATAATATGAGCCGGTAAAGAAGCACAATTTATGATTCCAGTGTTGTCAGATTTTATTGCTGATTTGAAATATGGCCTTTGATCATAATCTTGACCAACCGTTTTTGAGATTTCGGTCTTTCCCCTTTCAAGTAGATAGGAGCTGCACTGGCATGACTGGAATTAGCGTCCCGAGTGCGATGCCCGACTGTGGACTGACTTGCTAGAAAGACTTTGATTGAGTTGCGCTCATGTAAACGATGATTGTTCTCGCGTGTGCGCCAGATTCAGTGAATTAACACTTACGTTTCGGTCTGTTCTTCACACAACACTATCGAATGGCTTCAGTAGACTAGAGTGTAACTTTATCCACCTTTTTCCTGGGGGTCTTACGGGGGAAACGAATGTGGGTGGGACTTCCGCTGGAAGTTGTTCTACAGCATTCCCTAGCTCTGGCTGCAGTCATTTAAAGACCCTTTCTACAGCTGGTAATAAGACACGTTTCGGATGATCCGATCGCAAAGGTCAGCGCTAAATATAGTTGTAAACGGGGTGCAAAATGTTTTGTGATTGGATCACAAAAAACACATACAGAGGAAGTCAAAAACCACATTGCATTTGAGGTTTAAAACGCCGTCCTGATGCGTCCCGGACAGCAGCGAAGCACCACCTCTCATCAGTCAACCTTAAAACTTACATGCAGATTTAAAAGGAAATAACCGTCCGATCGGACAACTTAAAAAAGCGATTACATCCCCAAGTTTGAGAACGTCACAGCTCTTCCTCAATGTGTCTGTCTGATTTGAACATGCACGGTGACACGATGACAAGCGCACACATCTGAAGCTGAACTAACACAAGTACTCCACTAAAACAACCGATAATTTGTTCGAAAAGTTGCGTTTGTGCTTAGAATAAATCTCAGCTGTATATGGGAGAAACAGCACGCCATCTTTGTTTGTGCTTTCTTTGTCTTTATAACTTTTTTTGCAGTTTATTATGGTTCAGTAACACTGATGTAGTGATTGATGCATGTCCTCATGAAATCATACACCCTCTCCTCAAAATCACAATACCACAACGAAAAAATGAATGGATGAACGCCACAACAACAGCTGTGTTAACTTGACAATGGAATTAACGCCCATATTTCTCGCTAAGCATCACGGGACGTAGGAAAAAGGTGGATATTATTCAGCAAATCAGTGATAACTGAAAGAATGCATTACATTTTTTTAAATAAAATGTTTTTTATTTTTTTTGTGGCATGAAGCTGACAATTATTTTTTGTTGTCTTAGATAATTTTTTTTTCAATCATTTAATAGGGTGGTTGTGTGAAAGGTGGCCGTGACCAAAAAGCACAGCTGTTTTGACTGTGGTGTGTTGTGCTTTCTTAAATACGATGGGATCATTGTATAACGTGGTTTTAGAGCGCTTCTGTGCTCCATCAATGTCTTTCTAGCAAGTCAGTCCACTGTCGGGCATCTTTGGAACGCTCTCGGGACGCTATTTCCAGTCATGCCAGTGCAGCTCCTATCTACTTGAATGGGGGAACACCGAAATCTCAAAAACAGTTGGTCAAGATTACGATCAAAGAGCATATTTCAATACTGGAATCATAAATTGTGCTTCTTGACCTCATATTACACTAAAAAACGCAATTTTCCCGGCTTGTATAGCTAATGCGCATACACGTTTTAGAGATGATTGACAGGTGACTTCTGTATCTGAAAGGTGATTGGCTCTTTTACCTGTAAGGCGGGACTTCCTTTATACATCCGTTGACCGTTGGGCGCTCAGAGCTGCATGGTCATGGATCATTCCAGTTTCTCCCATTCATTTGAATAGATGTGGCCCGTCCCTGCTAAATACTCTCTGGCTCCATACACACAAACTCTAACTATCTGGTGCCCTGAGTGACAGATGTGCTCTGAGTTCGGTTATGTGTGCTATCGTGATCTGAGTGCATTATTTAAAGTGCCTCAGATTTACTTTAATTGCACATTTGTGTAATTTCACATAAATCTAATTCTTCTAATTCATTGCATACAGTCCATTAACACCACCAACTTCTTATTAATGTCTTTGTTTATATTGTTGGTGCTTGAAGGAATGGACTATATAATAGGACGCAGACGGTGCAATAACCGGAGAAGAACCTCCGAATTAAATTGCACGTGATCAAGCCCATTAGTGCGTTGCACACGTCATTTCGCCAAACCCACTTGCGCCTAGACTTAGTGCATGCTTGCACGAAAATACCAAAACTTCATGGCCATGCCCACTGACTTTGCACTTATGACTTATGACTTGTGGCTCTCAATTACTTGAGTTTAAATGTTTTAAATGTTTGAGTTTAATGGTAACTAATGTGGTTGGCCGATATGTTTATTTCAATAACTAGAGAGCAGGGTGGCCAATATAATACTGACATGAATGTGATACAGGCAAATGCAATTTAAATATAGCAATTGAGATGTACACATGTATGCTGAAATGAAACATTTTAATGTAATATATAGTTTAAATTCACGAAAAATATCTGAAAACAAATTAAAGGGAGAACTAACGTTTCTGTTGATAATCTGATCAAATTAGCTGAATTTCAGTCTTCAACTAAATGTGAGATGTTAATATGTGTAACAGGTTTGGGCAGCACAGGAAGAGTGCAGGTGATTTTATTCCTGGGAGGATCTGGAGGGCTTCCACCCAATGAAACCACCTTCGCCAAACGTCTGCAACAGCAGGGGTACTACACTGGCATTGTGGGTAAGACATACATACATACGAAGGCTTTTCTAAAAGGTAGATATCTTAAAGGGACAGTTCACCCAAAAATGATAATTCTCTCATCATTTACTCACCCTCATGCCATCCCAGATGTGTATGACTTTCTTTCTTCTGCAGAACACAAATGAAGATTTTTAGAAGAATATTTCAGCTCTGTAGGTCCATACAATACAAGTGAATGGTGACCAGAATTTTGAAGCTCCAAAAAGCACATAAAGCAGCATAAAAGCAATCCAGTGGTTTAATCCATGTCTTCAGAAGTGATATGATAGGTGCGGGTGAGAAACAGAACAATATTAAAGACCTTTTTTACTATAAATCTCCACTTTCAAACAGCCCTCCTAAGCACTCTTCTCTTCTAAGAGTTCTTCTTCTTGTGTTTTTGGTGATTGGCATTTTTCGTGCATATCGCCACCTACTGGTCAGGGAGGAGAATTTATAGCAAAAAGGACTTAAATATTGATCTGTTTCTCACCCACACCTATCATATCACTTCTGAAGACATGGATTAAACCACTGGAGTCAGTTACTACTAGTGAAACTGTCATTACTCACGGGAAATATCGCAAGCCGTTTCGACATTTAATCACGTGCAAAATATGAATTATAGATATCAACAATTATCGCTAATTCTTGATATTGGGAATGGAATTACTACAAGTGAAAGCATTTTTTATGCACATCATTAGTTACATTTGCTGTAGTAAAAACAGTAAATTCTTGATGTAAAAAATGATGACATCTCTCACAGAAATACACATTTTTGATACCAAAAATTGAATTACTGTCATTCACTCCTGTTCAAAATGCAAATCACAGATATCTTTAATTACTTACTAGTTGAACCGTTTTTTTTTTATATCAGTACTACTGCAAATATCCCTTCTTGATATCAACCACTGAATTACACCTAGTGCTAATTTTAGATATCTATAAATGTATTTCAACATGTTAGATTTTATTTAAAAGGGACCCACTTTATATTAGGCGTCTTTAACTACTATGCACTAAAGCATTTACTACAATGTACTTATTATGTTGCATTGTAGTTACATTAAAGTACCTTCATTTAATTACATTACGGTAAACCTTACCCCTAACCCTAATCTTACCCGTACCTCAACCTCAGTAGCAGCAAATGTAGTAATAAATAAAACACAATAAACACATTGTATTATGTATTTTAATGTTAGTACATAGTAAAGACACCTAATATAAAGTGGGACCAATATCTATATTTTATATCCTGCACATGATTAAATGTCGAAAGAGCTTGCAAGAGACCTAAAAGCTAAGAAACATGAACTAAAAACCACAAAACTGTCATTTTTAATTGATGTGGTCTTTAAGATGTGATGTTTCCTCTGCAGGTAAGTGGCATTTAGGTGTGAACTGTGAGAGCAGAAACGATCACTGTCACCATCCGAACAATCACGGCTTTGATTTCTTCTACGGACTGCCCTTCACTAACTTTAACGACTGTAAGCCGAACGAAGGTTCAGATGTGCTGGTGGATCTGCAGCAAACGCTGTGGCAGATGTCTGCGCTGGTGGCACTCGGGATTCTAACGCTGCTGCTGGTGCGAGCCGTCGGCCTGCTGGAGGTCAGCGTGAAACTCATGGTGTTCCTCGCCGTCCTCTCAGTTCTGTGCTTCATGGTGTGGTACGTGCCCTTTAAACTCCTGCGCATGTGGAACTGCATCATCATGAGGAACGAGCTGGTGGTGGAGCAGCCGATAAACCTGCAGACGCTCAACGCAAGACTCATGAGGGAAGCAGAGCAGTTTGTGGAGAGGTGAGATGAATCTATCAGCGTCAGTGGTTCACTAGATAAACCAGTCATCCATTAGTCAATACAGCTCACTAACAGTGTGAACGAGTAGATGTGTGAACCTGTCAATCATTAGCGTTCTTCCTCTAATTGTTCAAAAGTTTCGAGCACGAAACAGTGACTCATTAATGAACGTTTGCGCAAGAGGGTGAATCTCACAGAAACATGTCCAGGTCACATTTCAAGCCTAAAATCAAAAGATATATAAAAAAAAAAATGAAGCCTGTTTTCAGGACCATTACTATTTTTGGCATTGTGACATTATTTCCATGACATTTAAGCAGATTTTCACCACAGTTCTCATTACTGTAATGCATGTAATTCTCATTATTTTCAATTATTAGATTCTCATTACTGGATAGGGCTGTCACGATTATGAAATTTGGCTGACGATTAATTAGCATCTAATTGCGATTATGACGATTAATTGACTCTTTTAGGGCTTTCACGATTAATTGCCATATTAATTGTCAAATGTCTTAAGGTGCGAGTGTGTTTCATACATCTTTAAGTATTTTTTACATATTTAACTTCAAATATATAAATCAAATAATAAAACAGGGATATATGATTACCTTTTACGGCTTTAAATGACTATCTGAATAACGTTTGAAAACGTTTTTTTTTTTTAAATATCAAAATATTTCTAAATACTTAAAATATGGTCAACTTTAGTTTTGGTCAATTTTACATTTACACTGTTGTTTTTGGAACTCATTAAAAAAATTGTTTTTTTATTTGCATATAAAAAATATATTAAACAGATTTCTTTTTAATTAAATATATATTATATTATATTTATTTTATATTATATTATGCAAATATTTCTGTCCTACATTCTTCACTTTCACACGTTATTTTAATGCTCTTAGATTAAACCCACGAGTTCTTATTTCTCATAAAGCAAAACATATGAGATTTTGTTTTATAATCTTATCACTCCACAGAAATAGAGTAAGCGTGCATCTCCTCCTCCGTCATTAACACTGCATATATAAACACGTTATGACCAGGAACATTTGCCATTACACGATCATTTAAAGTGAAGCCAGGGTACTTTTCATTCACTATCAAAGTTTATATTTGTTAGTTTATATTTTTGTGGGAGTTTGGCACAAGCCTTTGCTGATGGCGTGTGCATCAGAGTGTTTGAGAAGTGATTGGCACGCTCTTCCGTGCACAATGATTGCGGTTATCTTAAATAATCACAGTTAGAGAAAATAACCGTGATCAGACGATTATTTAATAATCACGACAGGCCTGTTACTGGAATATAGTCATTATTTACTGTATTTATTATCTGTACAGTAACAATTACTGTAATGTTTTTTTTTTTTTATTGAAATCTGCATTAAAGGCAGTTCAACAGTTACTATCATGATGTAAAATGTTTGTATAATTGAAATAAGTTACAGTAATAAGAATGAGATTTTTTTGCATTATGATCATGAGAATTTGAGAGTGGAATCACCACAGTGCAAAACTCAGAGTTAGGAATCAAGAACCGTTTATTATTCAAAACCGGTCTCATTTTGGAAAGAAAAATAATTTTCATGACTTTCGGTTCCGTTAACAATTCTAGTATGAGCATTCTTCCGCCGGAAAAGCGTTATAAAATACTCTGTCAGCGTTTGAATGAATGATTCATATGAGCTGATTCTTTTGAATCTACACAGCTAAATACACAACGCTACCAACCGAACAAATGACTCTTATCAGCCAGATAAATATATAAAATTGCATTTTAGCGAATCAAAAACTTATTGAACAGCTGTTCAATCATTTCACCATGTCAGCTCGTGATTAGAGGTCAACCGATAGTGAATGTTGGAAAACCGATAACTAAGGTGGTAGAAAGGGCCGATAACCGATTAACCGGATGATAGTTAAAAAAAAAAAAAAAAGAAAAAAGATTTATAGAATGGTAAAAAGTCTTTCCTTACTAAATGGGCATAGACATTGAGGCTACAAGAGTCTAAAATGAATACAATCCCAAAAGCAGTTTATTATTCAACCAAAATCCCAATAATAGCCAGAAAAATTCAAATATAGTGCTCAGCGCAGGACTTTTAACTATAAACTCCTGAAACACACCAGGGACACTTATTTTGAAATGACAGAGACTTGGCTCTGTTACAATGCTTTATAAGTATTAAGTATTTACCAAGTTAAGCTTTTATAGCCTATATATTCACCAGATGAGGAGTTTAGTATATTTATATATTTCACCAGATGAGGTTTGATGAGGAATAAAGTTTATTATTATTCACAAGATATGAAGTTAGACACTATGTATGTATTTGCATAGTCACATTTTTCTTTGCATCTCCTCACTTCAATTATTAACACTTGGTTATTTAATTAAAACAACAAAATATGCATTTAAATGAGGACGGAATATATGGATGAATATTGTCAATGACTAAAGATTTAAATACAGCAAATCCCCATATGATTGTTTTTATTTCACCTCTAGTGGCCGCTGTTCTACTGTTGAAACCATAGATATACATACGTAGATACCTGATTAGCAGCTGTTCCAATGGAATGCGATACGTTGGAAAGGTCAGGTGCCGTTTGTCAACATGTGAAAGTACACGGTCTGCAACAGTCTGGAGTCTTTTCCAGCCAACTTTCACATTATCCAATTTTCCATTGGGCAACATTTTATATGATATAACATTTCTTTTTGGTTTTTTTTATCCCCTTTTCTCCCCAATTTGGAATGCCCAATTCCCACTTAGTAGGTCCTCGTGGTGGCGCGGTTACTCACCTCAATCCAGGTGGCGGAGGACAAGTCTCAGTTGCCTCCGCTTCTGAGACCGTCAATCCGTGCATCTTATCACGTGACTCGTTGTGCATGACACCGCGGAGACTCACAGCATGTGGAGACTCATGCTACTCTCCGCGATCCACGCACAACTTACCATCACGCCCCATTGAGAGCGAGAACCACTAATCACGACCACGAGGAGGTTACCCCATGTGACTCTACCCTCCCTAGCAACCGGGCCAATTTGGTTGCTTAGGAGTCCCGACTGGAGTCACTCAGCACGCCCTGGATTCAAACTCATGACTCCAGGTGTGGTAGTCAGCGTCAATACTCGCTGAGCCACCCAGGCCCCCAGTGATATAACATTTCTAAAATGAATATTCGTAAAACGCCCTCATAAATATTGTTGATAATCAGCACTGTTTGATGCTGGAAGCTTCACATTCATAAGCGGTGGTACTAGTGATCATAAACGCAATGGGATAGATGGGTCATAACCATAAAGGAATCAAGCTCCACAAATATCCATGATATGTTTGTTTATTCAAATCATGAATTTGTTTTTATATTGGTCTACCTCTGCTCTTGAGACCAAAATAATTACTGACTAGATGTTCAAATGACAATGTGTAGTTAAATATACACATTATTTTGTTCTAGTGCACATAGTTTTGTTGTAACTAACTATTGGTATTTAATAAAAAATAATTAATGAATAAAATACCTGCAAGAATGTGGCGATAGACTGCTCAGTAGGCCCTAAATACAGTATGAATTGAATTTCTTATTTCCAAATGTTTCTTCCTCAAACATACTAAAAGAATAGTGAAAGGAATCGTCTAGGAACCAGAATTGTTAAGAGGAAATGGAATTGGAACTGGCATTGTTAAAAATCATTACGATTCCCATCCCTACTCTTAATGGCCCTTCATTTTCTCCATGCAAAATATAATTTATTTGTTTGTTTTATTTTGAGATTATGATCCACTAGGAATGCCCTCATTTTTGTCTTCATTAGCATGCATGCTTGCATACTTCATCACAGTCAGTGTGCTAATGCAGAAAATATTCGACTTGTCCTGACAGATCAGTGTTTAGTCTCATTGTCTTCCCATGCACATTTGTTAACGCTTTATTTCATGTGCCCTAGGCAGGGAACTTCTCTGGTTTCTGCTGAAAGTGATTATTGATCATTTGATTTACGATTACAGACACAGAGACGGGCCCTTCCTGCTGTTCCTGTCATTTGCACACGTGCACACGCCACTTTTTGTGTCCGAGGGTTTCGCCGGAAAGAGCAAACATGGGCTTTATGGAGACAATGTTGAAGAAGTTGACTGGATGGTTGGTAAGAGACATCATGTCATGATTAATTATAGAGTGATTTATCAACCTGGCTGATTAATCTACCCAAATATGGCTATTTTCAGATTTATCAGATTCGGCTAATAACTGTGCCCACTCACCCAATTAGCGGAGGTGTAAGTTCCCCCATGTCCTTTAGCAGATGCTTATAATATGTGTAAGCCTTTCCAAAAATGTCTAGGAAGCTTCAAAGTATTATTTGTTACAATGTGACCCGCAGTAAATAGTAAATGTTTGATTGTGTGCACTCATAGTAAATATGATGTTTTAGGTCGAATGGTTCAGACCATTGAAAGATTCGGCCTGTCAGATAAAACCATGATGTACTTCACATCTGATCACGGCGGTTACATCGAAGATTCAGATGCTCGCGGTCAGAAAGGAGGCTGGAACGGCATCTATCGTGGTATGCTGTGAAATCATGACATTGGATTAATGCCATATAAGTATACAGATAGAACACAGTAGATTTACATAAATATACATAAAAAGACTCACATTGCACAAACACACACAGGACTGCTGGTAAAAACATGGAGAGGTTCATTTATGTTTGACTTTTTGTCACTTCTGTAATTAGGGGCAAAGCACTGAAGGGACAGAGTCGCTATTGTAACTGTTTGTTTTCTTCTTCTTCCGACAATGAAGTCTATGTCATCCCATAGAACCATTTGGAGGAAAGTTACAAAATTTGGCACATTAATAGAGGACGGTCTGAACTTATACTATAGCAAATTTGGGATCTCTATCACAAACCCTCTAGCGCCACCATAAGCTCAAAGTTTGACTTCTGTTTATGCTGAGTCGAATTGACACCATTGTTACAATTTCCGCCTGACCATATTTTCCGAAAAACCTACCCTTTCAAACTCCTCCTAAACCGTATGTTTGATTTACACAAAATGTGGCATGTATCATCCAGGGACTCTCATGACAAAACAATTCTAAAAACTTTTTAACAGACCAAACTGTTCTTGTATAATGCTTCAGTGAATTTGACGGTGAGCATGAAAAAGAGGTTGAGGAGATATATCTTGGTATATGTCACAGGCATCATGACCTGAGGGTACCTGAGCAGTTTCAGGACAGCACCAACTACTGGTCAAGAAATAAGAAAAATGGCTATATTTGCTTATAACTTCTGAATAGTTTGGACTAAAATTGAGACTGATCTTTTAAGATTCCTATTGGCCTACAGAGTCAAATGATGCCTAATAATCTAATTGACATAAAATGCTGTATTTTATAAAAGAATTGGCATATCATTACGAAACTTGGTATGTATGATCGGCACCATGCCATAAAGGTACCTGAGAAGTTTAGTGCCAGCACCACCTAGTGGTCAAAAAATATAACAAAGTGAAAAAAATGCTTATTTAAATACCTACTTTTTCGAACTCCTCCTACAGCATTTATCGGATCTTCCCCAAAATTGGGTCAGATCATTTTCAGACCTTACTTGTAAAAAGTTAGTAAAAGCTGTTTGATAGACCAAACCATTCATGAAACTGACATGAAACTTTGCATGTGTCATTGTGATCATGCCCTGACAATCCCATATAAATCTGGTGACAGCACAACATACTAGTTAAACGCCATTTTATTAACATTTTAATTCAGTTTAATTTTGGCTTTTAAACTAAAATTTGGGATGTCTTACTCAAACCCTCTAGTGCCATCAACAGTTCAAAATTTCACTAATGGACGTGATGTGAGGCTGTATGGCTGTATCTTCGCAACACTTTAGCACAGTTTTTTTTTTTTTTGAAGAACGCCCTCCATACTTCATTCGGATGGCTATATCTGGGCCTATAAAATGAAAATGCGAAGACAGAAACTAACAATAAAAGTGGTATTGTTATTATATTTCAAAAATAAATGAAAAGACCAATAATATTGCATATTTCGACCCAATGAAATGCTCATTCTACATTACAGCATTGATTTTGAGTTGGATGTAGTTGTAAATTTACTGGTATCAACAACAGTGAGGTTATCTATAACATCTATAAAAAGTAAAAAGTTAACACCTAATTTATGTGAGTAAATTATTCTAACAGTGTGACTGAGTTGGAACTCCTTTCATCAGGTTCTTATGGATTCAAATGAGTCATCTCTTGGAATTTCTGAAGGCAAACAAAACCAGTTATATTTTCTTACACTCAAACACATTTCTATTTCATCTAAAAAATATAGTATATTTTGCATTTGCCCTTATGAAAATGTTAATGTATTTATTTATTTATTTTTATAGTTTTAATAGTGGTATTTGTAACAAGACCATAGTAAACACATGGCTGCATGGATCTTAGATGTAATGTGATTTCTATAAAACAAATTATGGCATTTTTGTAATTACAAACAGTAGGCCTACTCTTAAAAACAAAAATGTCTTATATTCCCTCATTCCCCTAATGTAGCCTATGACAAATTTAATAGAGCTGAAGTAGTGATATGATGATATTTATTATGAATCTATTTCTGCCTGAAGTACAGTTAGTGTTACTATAGTAAATTCAAGGGTCGTCATGTAGAACTGTGCTTCTCACTGGTTCTCGCAGCGCTGCAATGATCAGAGGTATCAGTACCGCCTCCGTTGAGAACCCCTGCTTTAGCATATTGACACGAAACTTGGTATATGTCATCACAAGCATGACGTGAGGGTACCTGCACAGTTTCGGCAAAGTGTCATGTAGTGGTCAAGAAATATGAAAAATGGCTCTTTTTGCTTATAAGTTCTGAATAGTTTGGACTAAAATCATGAGACTGGTCGCTTTGGATTCCTTGGGGCATACAGAGTCAAATGATACCCAGTTTGCCATGGTCATACTTCTTGTGTGTCATTTTGAATTTCACTGAAAACCTGCTTTTTTAAATTCCTCCTAGGCCATTCATCCGATTTCCACAAAATTTGCCTTGTATCATCTAGGGACACTCATGATAAAACGCTATGAAAAGCTTTCTGATGAGACCAAACCGTTGTCGTGTAACACATAATCAAACGATATGGCAAGATGCTAATAAGGATCAGAGGCTCACATCTCATGAATGCTTTGGCATACTGACATGAAACTTCTTATGTGGCATTGTGCCCAAGCCCTGACAATACCATATAATTTGGTGACAGTGCCACCTATTGGTCAAAAGTTATAAGCACTTTATATATACACTTTTAATTGTCTTTTTTCACCACCCTGCTTAAAATCATCATTGGAATTCTAAATTCAATCAAAATGTTTCCTGTTGGTGTGCTTGGCCCCGTAATTGCTTCTTGCAGCTATATTTACTTCTATAAATGTTGCACATATAAAGTATTTAATACCAAAAGATGGAATGTAAATCTGTAACAGTCAATTAAAATTGAACTTTGTCTCCCCTAGTGTTTACAGTGACCATTGATACAGCAAATGCATAATGTGTTATTGTTTGTAGGTGGTAAAGCTATGGGTGGCTGGGAGGGGGGGATTCGCGTGCCCGGAATATTCCGCTGGCCCGGGCGACTCACCGCGGGGCGAGAAGTGACTGAACCAACAAGTCTGATGGACGTCTATCCCACACTGGTCAAGCTTGCAGGCGGAGAGCTACCACAAGACAGGTAAAATAACACTAGCATTATATTTGTAGTCAATAGCAAGTAGCCAATCATATTTTGCCGTTGATTCTTCAGTTGTGCATATGCATATTTAAAATTGAAAATGATATACAGATAGTAGAAAATGCTGATGCTGTGAATTTAAAAATATATATATAATTTTCTCCCTAGTTGGATGATTTTTCTATAAATCAGTGTACATAAGAGCCACTGCAGGAGTTTAAAGTAATGATCTGACCAGCACAGTGATGATGTTGTGAAGTGATTGTGTTTGTGTGTGTTTGCGGTCAGAACTGTGGACGGTCATGATCTGATGCCGCTGTTAGAGGGCAGAACGGATCGCTCACAGCACGAGTTCATGTTTCATTACTGTGGCATGTATCTCAACGCTGCACGCTGGCACCCAACCGACAGTGAGTCACAGGTTTTACCTCTTTAGCACATACACAACATAACATGAAATAAGTCAGAGTTATGAATCAATTCATTAAAATGGACAGTTTGAACTTTTTCACAGAAATGAATTGATCTGCTTTCTAACTTGTGAGACTGGGATCATGAAACTAGTCTATTGACAGACTCTTCAGGAAACTCACTGGCCAAATAAAAAGTGCATTAAAATCATTGTGATATTCTTGATGTTGCTTAAAGTCTTTTACATACACATACAAGTGGTGCATAGGAAGGTATGGAGATTATTTTGCTGCCGATTTATAATTAAGCAATACTGTGAATAACATGATTACTTTAATGCACTTTTTATTGCACTACATCGCTATTAAGCCACCGATTTCACAATCCTTCAGGGCTGCACAATTAATCAAAATAACATTAACATTGGAATATAGTCATGTGGGATTGATAACCGCAAAATGCTACAATTTAATTAATTAACGTGCTGTTCTGTGTGTGCGCTCAGGGCTCATGATCGTGGCTCAGAGCAGTTTGTGTGCATTGAGAAAGCAAGGTGCTACAAGTTCTTATATAAATATAAAAATGTGACAGTATCGTGGAAATGGAGATGACAGTATTTTTCGATGAGGAACAGTATACAATGCACTTTAGGTTTTTCCTGAAAAATAAAAGCTGAGGGTGATGGTGAGTAAATATGACAAAAATATTACTATTATTTAAAACAATTTTAATCCTCATAATAATAATAATAATAATAACAATTCAGTATAATAATAATATTCAACTGGGTTCCAGAAAACAAGTAAGTTGTACTTTATGCACACCCTGTTTATTCAAAAAAAAGTTTTTTGTAAAATATGTAGGTAAATATAGTTTATTATAACCATGTTGTATATATTGGTGCGTAAACATGAAAATTATTAAATATATTTTTTACTTGTGGTAAACATGACTTTATTGTTTTTAACTAAATATTGAATAGAAATATTGAAATTATTTCTAACTTAATTAAATATTTTGAATCTATTTGCCTACAATGCATGTTTGGATAAAATGATGGTTGTTCCGATGTTTGAGCCATTTTAGAGCAAATTCATACCGGTGATTATATACAGTGGCAAGAAAAAGTATGTGAACCCTTTGGATTAGCTGGTTTTCTGCATTAATTGGTCATAAAATGTAATGTCATCTTCATCAAAGTCACAAGTATAGACAAACACAATGTGCTCAAGCTAACAACACACACACAATTATAATCTTTCATGTATTTATTGAACACATCCCATTAAACATTCACAGTGCTGAGGAAAATGTAAGTGAACCCTTTGGTTTAATAACTGATCGATCGTCCTTTGGCATCAATAACCTCAATCAAGTGTTTCCGGTATCTGTGGATTAGACCTGCACAATGTTCAGAAGGAATTTTGGATCATTCTTCCTTACAGAACTGCTTCAGCTCAGATATATTCTTAGGATGTCTGGTGTCTCTCTTGAGGTCATTCCACAGCATCTCTATTGGGTTAAGGTCTGGGCTCTGACTGGGACACTTCAAAAGGTGGATTTTCTTTTTTTTAAGCCATTCTGTAGTGGATTTACTTTGATGTTTAGGGTCATTGTCCTGCTGCATCACCCAACTTCTACTGATCTTCAGCTGGCACACAGCCACCCTGACATTATCCTGTAGGATATCTTGATAAACTTGGGAATTCATTTTTCCCTCAATGATGGCAAGCGGTCCAGGCTCCAAATCATGATGCTCGCTCCACCTTTACTTCACTGTTGGGATGATGTTCTCATGTTGGTATGTGGTGCCCTTTTTACACCCAAATAATTCAGCCTTAGCTTCATCAGTCCACAAAACATTTTCCCAGTAGCGATGTGGAGTGTCAAGGTGGTCTGCAAACTTCAGGTGTGCAGCAATGTTTTCATTGGAAAGCAGCAGTTTCCTTCGTGATGTCCTGCCATGAACACCATACCTGTTTAATGTTTTCTGTATAGTAGACTCATGAACAGAGATGTTAACCAGTTCCAATGATTCCTTCAAGTCTTTATCTGTCACTCTAGGGTTCTTTATTACCTCATTGATCATTCTGCGGTGTGCCCTTTGAGTCATCTTGACTGGACGGCCACTTCTAGTGAGAGTACCCATAGTACTAAATCATCTCCATTTATTGACAATTTGTCTAACTGTGGACAGATGAATATCTAAGCACTTCACTTTGTAATCCTTTCTTTTTGTGAGGCATGGTTCACGTCAGCAGATGCTTCTTGTGAATAGCAAACCCAAAATGTTTGAGTGCTTTTTATAAGTCAAAGTAGCTCTAACCCACACCTACAATTTCGTTTCATTAATTGGATGCCAGATTTGCCAACTCCTGACTCTAATTAGATTTTGTTGATGTCTTTAGCCTAGGGGTTCACTTACTTTTTCCACAGTACTGTGAATGTTTAATGGGATGTGTTCAATAAAGACATGAAAGGTTATAATTGTCTGTGTGTTGCTAGCTTAAAAAATATTGAGATATCATGTTTGTAGCCATATCGCCCAGCCCTAAAACAACACAACACATGCTGTGGTATTAGAGTAAGTGCTGATATCAGAAGATGTTCATTTGGTTATCATAACTAATCATAGACTACAGATGTAATTAAACAGCATATTGTAAATAATTTTAATAATTAAGATTAAAGGTGCTGTATGTGATTTTTTATTTATTACTCTCTGACTGTCAATCATTTTGCATATTCGGTTTAGCTAACACCAGGTTGGCTGATATGTCTTCTAAGCTGGAGTTAGCCAAATGGCTGAAATCACTTTAAAGACCGTCACATTGTTCTTGTAAAGACTGTTGTCTTCTTTACCTATTCAGGTGACTCTGTGTTCAAGGTTCATTTCTTCACTCCAAACTTCTCTCCACCTGGAGCCATTGGTTGTTACGACACAATGATCTGCCAGTGTTATGGAGAGTTTGTCACGTTTCACGACCCTCCTCTGATGTTTGACCTCAGCAGGGATCCGTCAGAAAGCCGTCCTCTCTCAGCAGAGACTGAACCACGGTATGCTGAGGTGCTGCAGCGAGTCGATCGTGCTGTGAAGGAGCATCGCAAAACACTAAGGCCTGTGGAAAATCAGCTGACCTGGGCGAACATCCTGTGGAAACCGTGGTTACAGCCATGCTGTGGGACATTCCCGTTCTGCATGTGCTCAGAGAGCAACTCGACTTCTACTAACACAGCGTGAAGGATATAAAACATCAGGACGAGGTTATTATGGCTTGAAAAAAAGGAGTGTTGACTCTGAACTTAAAGGGATAGTTCACCCAAAAATAAACAGTTTCTCTCATCATTTACTCACCCTCATGCCATCCCAGATATGTATGAACTTTCTATATTCTGCAAGAACACAAATGAAGATTTTTAGAAGAATATTTCAGCTCTGTAGGTCCATACAGTGCAAGTGAATGGTGACTAGAACGTTTAAGCTCCAAAAAGCACATAAAGGCAGCATAAAAGTAATCCATAAGACTCCAGTGGTTTAATCCATGTCTTCAGAAGTGATATGATAGGTGTAGGTGAGAAACAGATTAATATTTAAGTCCTTTTTTACTATAAATGTCCACTTTCACTTCCACATTCTTCTTTTGTTTTTGTCGATTCACATTTTTCATGCATATCACCACCTAGTGGTCAGGGAGGAGAATTTATAGTAAAAAGGGACACACACCTATCATATCACTTCTGAAGACATGGATTAAACCACTGGAGTCGTATGGATTACTTTTATGCTGCATTTATGTGCTTTTTGGAGCTTAAAAGTTCTAGTCACCATTCACTTGCATTGTATGGACCTACAGAGCTGAAATATTCTTCTAAAAATCTTAATTTGTGTTCAGCAGAAGAAAGAAAGTCATACACATCTGGGAGGGCATGAAGGTGAGTAAATGATGAGAGAATTTTCATTTTCAGGTGAACTGTCCCTTTAATAATCCCTTTAGAAGCAGCTCAAATATAAACATTCAAATCTTCATTATTTTCACAGTTATGCAGTTAATTCTGTTAATGTCTCAGTTTTGAAATGGCCTGCTCCTCACTACTGTTTAAAAAATAATAATAATAATAATAATAATAATATATATATATATATATATAATTAAAGCTGATTGCTCAGAAGCAAATGTAAATATATTACTGATTTTTAAAAAAAAAAAAACATGTGCTTGTATTGTCAGTTGTAATCATAATTAAATTGATCTGAAGATTTAAAGGAATAGTTCATTTAAATGTGAAAATTCTGTCATTATTTACTCACCCTTGTGTCGTTCCAAACATGTATGCAGTTATTTTTCCTGTGGAACACAAAAGGTTCATAATGAGCACATCTATCAAGCTCCAAAAAGACAAAGTAAAGCACCATAAATGTCATAAATGTAGCTTTGTGTAAGAAACAAAACCCAAATGTAAGTAATTATTCACTGAAAATCTTTATTGGTTCAGCTAATCTTAATGGCGGGCTGCTCAGACAGGTTACAATTCTGTTTGGTGTCACAGAAATGACACATTTCACCTTTAAGAAAGGGATGATGTGTAAGAAGTGCACACAGAATCACAAGGTGGCGCTCTTTCTCCAAAGAAATTAGTCTTATATGGGGTAAATCCTATTGTCCTAGGCTGACAGGGTTTGCATGTGATTTTTTTTAGGTGAGTTAAAAAATAGTAACTAGTAGAGAATTAGTCAAATCTGTAAGATGCAATTGATAAATACTCAAGGAAATTTGAATCTGTGATTTCATTAATGAAAGACTTTGATTTCTGCCTTTCCAATAGAGGATTCACAGAAAACCACATCATAATGATACAGACTGTTTGGATTAGCATATATTACAAAATAGTAACAGTATTTCTGCAGTACACACTATGTATTTTGTGCATGCTAGGCTAATTTTGGGTAGGGTACAACAGCGCTAAAGGCCCCCTGGGGTAAAATGTACTTTTGGTTTTATTTTCTTCCCAAACACTTAATCGCACCAAAAACGCCCCACAGAACTTTCCTAAACACCTGTTTGTC
This sequence comes from Myxocyprinus asiaticus, assembly GCF_019703515.2. NCBI lineage: Eukaryota > Metazoa > Chordata > Actinopteri > Cypriniformes > Catostomidae > Myxocyprinus > Myxocyprinus asiaticus. Next base: position 51,339,628 of record NC_059353.1, on the reverse strand, counting down.
ACAATATAATGCAAAGTATATCTAAAGTTTGATTTTGAGGTCATTTGAGCTAATCTTTATTCATTTTTAAAATTTAGCAAATTTATGTAGCTAATGAAAATGAATCATTTATTTTAAGACAAAATACTTATTTTCATAGTTTTGTTCAAGGTGATTATATCAAGTTTTTCAATAACTGTCCAGTAAGAGAAAGGATAGTATTTGTGGTTGTTGCAGGTGCTAAAGACCCCCATAAACACACATTGTGTTTAGATATGTTATGAAGAATGTTTAAAGTGCGCTCATATTGACTGATCCAATCACAATACACTGCGTGCCCAATTATTAGGCAAATTGTATTCCTTAGGATTAATTTTATTGTTGAACAAACACAATGCTCTAAGTCAATTCAAAATGTTATTGAACCTCAAACCTGAATTTTTAACAAATAAAAAATGAGTTTTGTCTTTCTCAGGGGAATATATAAGAGTGCACAATTATTAGGCTACTAAATTACAAAAATAATTTCTCCCAACTCAATTGTTTATTCTTAATTTTTAGAGTATGCACAACGAATAAGTAACACAAAATGACAATTAAATAACATTTTTGGCCTTTCAAAAATATTCAGTGACCAATATAGCCACCCTTCATTTCAATAACTACCATGAGCTTTCCATCCATGGAGTCTGTCAGTTTCTTGATCTGTTCACCAACAACTTTCGCTGAAGCAGCAACAACAGCCTCCCAAATGCTGTTCAAAGAGGTGTATTGTCTTCCTTCACATTTGAGAAGGGCCCACAAGTTCTCAGTAGGATTTAAGTCAGGTGAGGAAGGGGGCCAAGTCATTATTTGGGCATGTTTGAGGCCCTTGCTGGCTAGCCAAGCAGTGGAGTACTTGGATGCATTTGATGGAGCATTGTCCTGCATAAAGATCATGGCTTTCTTGAATGCTGAGGATTTCTTCCAGTACCACTGCTTGAAGAAATTACTTTCCAGAAACTGGCAGTAGGTTTGAGAGTTGAGTTTCAGTCCATCTTCAACTCGAAAAGGTCCTTAAATGGTAGCAGCCCATACCAGTACCCCTCCTTCACCTTGCTGGCATCTGACTCAAAGTGATGCCCTGTGTCCATTAGTGATCCAGCCACGGGCCCATCCATCTGGTCCATCAAGAGTCACTCTCATTTCATCAGTTCATAAAACCTTTGAAAAATCTGTCTTCATGTATTTCTTTGCCCAATCTTGCATCAACTTGTGAATATATTCAGTGGTGGTCGTGTTTCAGCCTTCTTGACCTTGGCCATGTCTCTGAGCACTTGACACCTTGTACTTCTGGACACTCCAGGTAGGTTGCAGTTCTGAAATATGGTAGCATTGGAGGATAATGGGTTCCTGGTAGCTTCACGTTTAATTCTTCTCAAGTCTTTTGCAGTTAATTTGCGCCTTTTCTTCTCGATGTGTTTTTTGCGCCCCAGTTGATTATTCGCAACAAAACATTTGATTGTCCGGTGGTCACGCCTCAATAGTTTAGCTACAGTTGTGCTCAAAAGTTTGCATACCCTGGCAGAAATTGTGAAATTTTGGCATCGATTTTGAAAATATGACTGATCATGCAAAAAAACTGTCTTTTATTTAAGGATAGTGATCACATGAAGACATTTATTATCACATAGTTGTTTGGCTCCTTTTTAAATCATAATGATAACAGAAATCACCCAAATGGCCCTGATCAAAAGTTTACATACCCTTGAATGTTTGGTCTTGTTACAGACACACAAGGTGACACACACAGGTTTAAATGGCAATTAAAGGTTAATTTCCCACACCTGTGGCTTTTTAAATTGCAATTAGTGTCTGTGTATAAATAGTCAATGAGTTTGTTAGCTCTCATGTGGATGCACTGAGCAGGCTAGATACTGAGCCATGGGGAGCAGAAAAGAACTGTCAAAAGACCTGCGTAACAAGGTAATGGAACTTTATAAAGATGGAAAAGGATATAAAAAGATATCCAAAGCCTTGAAAATGCCAGTCAGTACTGTTCAATCACTTATTAAGAAGTGGAAAATTCAGGGATCTCTTGATACCAAGCCAAGGTCAGGTAGACCAAGAAAGATTTCAGCCACAACTGCCAGAAGAATTGTTCAGGATACAAAGAAAAACCCACAGGTAACCTCAGGAGAAATACAGGCTGCTCTGGAAAAAGACGGTGTGGTTGTTTCAAGGAGCACAATACGACGATACTTGAACAAAAATGAGCTGCATGGTCGAGTTGCCAGAAAGAAGCCTTTACTGCACCAATGCCACAAAAAAGCCCGGTTACAATATACACGACAACACCTTGACACGCCTCACAGCTTCTGGCACACTGTAATTTGGAGTGACGAGACCAAAATAGAGCTTTATGGTCACAACCATAAGCGCTATGTTTGGAGAGGGGTCAACAAGGCCTATAGTGAAAAGAATACCATCCCCACTGTGAAGCATGGTGGTGGCTCACTGATGTTTTGGGGGGAGTGTGAGCTCTAAAGGCACGGGGATTCTTGTGAAAATTGATGGCAAGATGAATGCAGCATGTTATCAGAAAATACTGGCAGACAATTTGCATTCTTCTGCATGAAAGCTGCGCATGGGACGCTCTTGGACTGTCCAGCAAGACAATGACCCTAAGCACAAGGACAAGTTGACCCTCCAGTGGTTACAGCAGAAAAAGGTGAAGGTTCTGGAGTGGCCATCACAGTCTCCTGACCTTAATATCATCGAGCCACCCTGGGGAGATCTCAAACGTGCGGTTCATGCAAGACGACCAAAGACTTTGCATGACCTGGAGGCATTTTGCCAAGACGAATGGGCAGCTATACCACCTGCAAGAATTTGGGGCCTCATAGACAACTATTACAAAAGACTGCACGCTGTCATTGATGCTAAAGGGGGCAATACACAGTATTAAGAACTAAGGGTATGCAGACTTTTGAACAGGGGTCATTTCATTTTGTTCTTTGTTGACCTGTTTTGTTTTATGATTGTGCCATTCTGTTATAACCTACAGTTGAATATGAATCACATAAGAAATAAAAGAAATGTGTTTTGCCTGCTCACTCATGTTTTCTTTAAAAATGGTACATATATTACCAATTCTCCAAGGGTATGCAAACTTTTGAGCACAACTGTATTTCAAGAGTGTTGCATCTGTCTGAAAGGCATTTTACAATATTTGACTTGTCAGTGTCAGTTAAATCTCTTTTGTGGAGGTAATGAAGCTGCATAATAATTATGCACACCTTGGTGTCCTTCAAAGGCCAAGGTGTTAGTCACTTTCACCACACTCTGCTTCATTACACAAATACATACCACCTGAAAATGATTGAATCCAATAAGCATTCAATTTTATATGGTTTGGAGCTGGAAAATGTGCATGGAAATAATGATAAGATCAGAATAATCACTTGCCTAATAATTCGGCACACAGTGTAGAGAGTCATTTGTTTATTAATGTTATGAAATGCCAAATGTAATTAAAAATAACAGGAAATGTCTTTTCTGAAGTGGTTATTTTGAATAAGCATTATCTTAAATTTCCATTCTGAATATGGCCTTAAATGTTTTGGGACTGTGCAAAGAAAAATTTGGGATTTGACTGATTCTACCATAAAACATCCTTGATATTTGTGTATTTTGACTTATTTCGAGGGATTATTGAGCTTTAACCTTCTACCGTTCTAATCATTTCAAGCTGCTGTTCTGCAGCGCTGCATCTCCATATATCGTTTACCGTTTCACGAGTGTGATGGATTGTTGCCTCTTTCATCTGAGGTCACTGAGAAAAACTCAAGTGCAGGAGAGCAAACAGAAGGTGGACAGGTGAAGTCTCGTTCTCATCTGAGCAGTTTGAGTCTGGAGTTCTGATAGCACATCTGTGGAGAGTTGAAGTGTGGTAAGATACCTATGGAGCATATTTGAATCTGAATTTTGTTCATTCAAGATTTTTGTGTCGTATTTTATAAATGTGTATATTTAAACAGAATATTTTATTTTTATTTTTAACCCTTGTGTGTCCTTCGGGACATTTTTGTCTTTTCGATCATTTTGGCTGTGTTAATGCCAATGGCATAAATTTTGCCAAAAGGTGTCCAAAAATGTCCCCATTGAAACCCATTAAATGCAATATTTGATCCCAGTGCCATTAAAGCATAAAATCATGAATTCTATGATATTATGCTTTCATTCTGGAGCCCTGGCTTCAAAATTAAAAAAACATAATATTTTCCACCAGATGGCGCCATTTTTCTCATGTTTAGCCTATGGAGCAAATACATGCTTTTCCCCTATTCTCTGTTTGCTGTATTATAGAGCACTGCAGGACAATTGAATAAATGATGCAGATAAAATTGTGTGTGTGTTGGTATGGATGTCAGAGTGTGTTTTGTATGTGTGTATTGAGAAATATTTGTGTGTGTGTGTGTGTGTGTGTGTGTGTGTGTAAAAAACAACAGTGGCATTATGTAAACAAACTGGCATTTAAAGTGTTAAAATCCAAAAAATAAATCAATATTTGGTAGTTATGATCAAGACTGATGTTGGTTAAAAAAATTAACTCTTTGAAAGTGGAAAATAATATTAATATATAATATTATTATGGCAGTTTTTTGACGTGGACATTTTTGTCCTCTAAGGTCCTCAGAGTAACTTTTTTAAATTGACGCACAAGGGATAATATTTTTATAAGGGGAATTTGTTGCACATCGGACCGCGCCAGAGAATTCTGGTAGCTCTGTGACTGGCCAAAATGCTAAGTTCGACTTTTCCCTGTGGAACACGGAAGCTTGATCTTTGGCCTAGTTTGTATATGATCAGAATTTCCAAGATCTGGGGCTTCATCCACACTAATACGCTTTCATTTGAAAATGCATCTTTTTCTCTACGTGTTTGGCCTTCCGTCCGCACTGAGGCGGCGTTTTTGTCAGCGAAAACTGAGCTTTTTGAAAACGCTCTCCCAAGCGGATACATTTGAAAACACCGTCTTCGCGTTGTAGTATGGACAGGGAAGACTGAGATATCTGAAAACGATAATGTATTTGTTGTCATGTGACGCAGTCAACACGAGGGCAATTGCATTTCAGCTCATACATGGAATGGCAATTTTTTGCATGCGCAGTAAGGGGATATAATGGTTTTCATACGTTTCAGTGCGGATGAGCAAAGCGACTTGCAGTGCATTCAAGGTACAAATTACTTCTCATCAGTTTGTCCTGAAACTTGCATGTTTGGCAATAGATTCCCACTGAGCTCATGAGTGTTTAGTGTTACTCATGAAGAGAGATAAATTCATCTTTTGTGTCAATGTCTTTCATGTATCTGTCAACACATTTAATGTAACCGAAAGAAAATTTCATTTAGCAGATGCTTTCATCCAAATGAGGAATACAAAAAACTATTTATCCTAAAGGGGGCGATAATACGCAGTCTGAGCTCACAGTGAAATTGTAAACAGAAGGTTGACTTTTCTTTAACTAAAATCGGTCTGTGTTTACTGAAATTTGAAACACTGCCCCCAGTGGCCAAAGAGGTAAGTGCTGTTGGGCATATGGGCACGTGTGAGCTCCATTTTTTGGTTGGAATGTCCACAGAGGGGCGCCAAAAGCGAGATGCGAAGCGAGTTGTTTTCAGCTGAACAGCTTGTAATATAGTGAAGAGGAATGCATATTTTATAAACTAAACTTTCTCAAAATTTCTGTTATTAATTTGTTACTTTTAAGTTAACAGAGGCTATTTTAAAACTTTTAAAGGTTTGGGGTTTCCACTTTTTTCTTCTACCATAAAATCATTGCTTGTTAAAGTCTGTGGGGAACCGAAAAATGTCTTTGAATCTCGTGCCTAAAATCAGCACAAGATTTGACTTAGGAAAATAACTTCCATAAAATACAGCATTGCTTACAAATGAATCAAATACAGCAACTGTTTCAGTGATATGGATGTTATATCAGAGTTGTCCTTGTGTTACTGATAAAAAAAAAAACAAGCTTTTCATCCTTCTAATCTGGCCAGAATTACATCATATCTAATGTATAGCAGGGATGAAAACAGTAGGAGAACCTCTTGTGCACAAATACAAACTGCTGCCTGCTGTTTTTTGATACAGTATGTCTGAAGTACCCATTTATAAATCACAAAAGACTTAATAAACTGAACAATGAATCACTGGTTAAAAGGGACGTTTCATGCAATGCAATCACTTCCATACTGTTGATGCTGTATTTGGCATGTTTTAAAGAATTATTTTTAGTAAAAGCTTAAATGGCTCTGTATGGCTTTTGTTTAGATGAAACCACAAAAATGGCATGTACATGTTCCATTCATCCTGTTTTAAATCAAAAGTTCTTTGAAAGATAATCAACAGTTTTGTTTGAGAGCAAATAGAAGCAGATATCCACTAAACAGGTGCAACCAGTCGCAGACTCACACTACACTCAGTGGTGGAAAAAGTACTCACAAAATGTACAGATACCACACCGATATATTACTTAAATAAAAAGAACATGGTTTTACTTGGGTACCAAAAGTAAAAGTAAATACTGCAAATTCAAATCCATTCCTCTTATAAAAGCGACCAGGGTCGGGAGGGTTACTTTTAAAATCTATTCCACTACAGATTACAGAATACATGCTGTGAAATGTCATTTGTAATGTATACAGTAATGTATTATAAACACTTTGGATTACTTTTGCAGCATTGGAAGATTTTTTCACTTGTTTTGACTGTAAAAATCTGCCAGTACAGTAAGACAAAATACACACGTTAAAAATACAGGTAACACTTTATAATAACTACACGGTATAAAGTATTTGTAAAGTATTAGTTTATAGTCAATTGATCATTTATAAATGATTGTTCCTACATTAATAAGCTACATGCAAATACTTTATTTGTTTATATTCACTGTAGCAAATGATATAAGTTAATTTATAGGCAGTTTGATCATGTTTTTTTAACATGAACAAGCCATGAATTCATAGTAAATAAATGCATTATATACAGTATGTAATTAAATTTGCATTTAAATGTAATTAATGTATTTGTTACTGTTTTAGTAACACTTACTATTAAAGCAATTACTACTTAATATATAGGTCATAATAAATCATTGACTAATTGCTATCTAAGCATTTTGTGTGATCTAATCCAAAGTGAGAACTGTATATGCCTAATTAAACATTTATTAATGATCCATTAGCTACTCTGAAAACTTGGCTCTGAAATAACCATCTCCACAGCATCTCAATCACAAAGGCTCAAAACAGACACTGAATCTTAACAAACAAACAAACAAAACAAAAAACAGACACAACACAAAAGTACAGGAATAATAGTGAGAGAGGAAAATCCACAGTTTATTAAAAGAGATCCTCTAATTGTTCTGAATAAGCAGTTTGCTGTGTGGTCGTTTGATTGATACACCGTAAGAGGCTGCAGTTTCATTAAATAAATAGTCTGGAATGTGGCGTGCGTTTCGCTCTCTGTAATCTAATACACAGATTACAGAAGTCATAATGTGATGTTTTCAGCGGGTCAACGCCTTCACACATCACTTTGAAGCGTGCAACACAAGAGAACTGGATATTTCTGAAATGAAATCAGAGGCTGCTGTGTTTATCAGACTAGGACACATGTACAACACATTTACAAGATCAACGGAAGATTTAGTGACAACGCAGTACTGACCCGAAAGGGCGAAACTCTCACACTGGCTCCGTGACAGCTGGCCATACTACTGTTAAACCATGTTAATAAATGTTTAATTAGGCATATATAGTTCTCACTTTAGATTAGGTCACGCAAAATGCTTAGCTAGCCATTAGTAAGTGCTTTATTACAACCTTTATTAAGCATTAATTGATATAAAGTGTTCCTAAAATATTAATAAACACATTTATTAAACAGAAATGTGTATCCAATTCATTACACATTTAATATCTTTATAAACTATGAATTTATGCTTTCTTCATGTTCTCATAAACACTTCTTTACCACTGGTTTGCATAACTAAAACACATCAGTTAGGTTTGATTAACAAGTTGTTTATTTATGATAAAAAAACATGATCAAACTGCCTATATATAAACTTATTAAACAATAATAAATGATTTGCTAAAGTGAATAGAAACAAATAACATACTATTTATATGTAGCTTATTAATGTATTATTAATGTAGGAACAATAATTTATAAATGATCAATTAACTATTAACTAATGCTTTACAAATACTTTATACCGTGTAGTTATTATAAAGTTGTAACAGGGTTTAAAATAGGCAAGGAGGAGGCGGGAACCAGAGGAACCATCAAAATAACGTTTAATGAAAACTTAAAAAGACACAAACATAAACACACACGGCAGCTGCGTGTGGCTCTCTCTCCCCCAAACTGCCGCATCCGGCTCGGCTTTATCCCTCTCCACGGTTGATTAGCATGATTCGGGGCCGGCCGTGTGCACTCATGGCTCGGCCCCGCCCTCCTCCTCATCATAAAAGTGTTACCAAAATACATTCTCTGAAAAACCTAAATATCTTCTGCAGTGTTGCTTCTAAAACAAGATAAAGCAACTTGATCTTATTTAAGATCAAGATTTAAGTTCTTATTTTTAGATGTTTTTACAGAAAAACTATACAAAAATTATCACCAAGAATAAGATTGTTGTCTTACTAGAGAAAAAATAAAGTTATGTTCTAAGTGGATTTTCTTGATAAAAACAAATATTATTGTGCCTGGTAACAGGTGCATGTAATATGGCTAGAAATAGCAATTTAGTTTAGCATAAAAGCTAAATATTAACATGACAAATTACACAAGGTTTGTTTTTATTTCTGCTGCTCCAAACTTACTTCAAACTTACTTCTCTGTCTGCTCATATGAATGTAACACATCATAAGAAAGCTTTCACTGCTGTTCAAACTAGAGGTAGATAATATATCAATTTTACCTATTAATCAGTGTGGATAGTTGCTTTTGGAACTATCGGTTATCTGCAAAAATCTATACTGATAGTTGCCGATAGTTTTATTTTTTTATTATTATTCCTCCAGTATAACAGCAGTCACAAATAAAAAGTCACTGACACCTCGTGGGGATTTATTATATCAAAATCTTTCATCATTGATAATATTCATCCATATTTTTATCCTCACTTCAATGCATATTTTGTTATTTTGATTAATCAACAAGTGTTTTAAATTGAAGTGAGCGTATGCAAAGATAAATGCGACTAAATAGAAATGTTCCCCGCGGCACATACATCGTGTCTCCAACTTGTGAATAATAATAACAATCCTCAATCTGGTGAATATAGGCTATAAAAGCTTAATTTGGTAAATACTTAAATACAGAACATTATAACTAAGCCAATTCTCCATCATTTCAAAATAAGAGTCCCGAAATAAGTACGTGTATTTCAGGCTTGTTTATAGTTAAAAGGCTATTATTATTTAAATTATTGGCTGCACAATAGACTGAATCTGGAATTTTGTTCATTTTGGACTCTTGTGGCCTCTGTCTGTGCCCGTCGTGGTAAGAAAATACATTCTATCATTTTTAACATTCTATAAATCGATTTTAAAAACTATCGACCGATTAATCGGCCTATTTGACCACCTTAGTTATCGGTATCGGCAAAATCCACTATCGGTCGACCTCTAGTTCAATGCTCTTTTGATCGCATCATTTATATGGATAAATGTTTTCGAACTGAATAGACTACATATTAAATGGAATAAATAACAATAAAATGCAAAGTAATCTCTTCAGTAATCAAAATACTTTTTGAATGTAACTGTATTCTGATTACCAATGATTACCAATGTAGTGGAATACAGTTACTTATATTTTGGTTGCAGATGGAGACCACTTCAGATCCTTCTAAAAAACATTGAAGGCTGTGCAAGTTTTTGAGTTTTTTCCATTCCGATCTATTATTGTGATTTAATCCATCGCAGATAAACCCGCCTTAAAAACGAAACTAACTACGATTCTAAGTGGCCGGTTCTAGGCAAACTGGACCAGCCTTTAAGTCTGGTTATGTGAGACTAATTCAGAAGAGCAACTGCAGCAAAATGTAAAATCTTTCTAGACATTTATTTTTGTCTTCACATTCTCATTGGTCTGCGAGCATGTTTGGACAAACTCTACTAATGTATTTAGGTTTTAGAAGCAAGGTCTTCTGGACGTGAAGGTCATCTGGTGATAATTAGAGCCCACAGAGGGGGATTGTGGCTTGTGTCAAACATATACACTAGTCAAACTCAACGCTGTTCTCACTAGTTTGGAGACGCCCAAGTATATCCAGTCTAAAGCTTGATTACAGGACCCATTGAGGACAGGTTTATATAACCTACAGTGAGTTTGAGGGTAACAGAGGATTTGACATCAAACACAGAATCCTGCAGAAACATCTGCTACAACACATAAATCTGACCTGAGTTCAGTGCGGAGCATTACACTAATACTTCCTGCTTTCATTTAGACACTGAAGATCTATTGTTGCTTCCAATTATGTGTTGAAAGCTTGCAATGAAAAGTATTTGCATATTCCAAGAAGTACAAACGAAATTTGCATGTACACATTTAGCTGCAGGGACCAAAATAAGAAAAATGTTGATATTTTACATGCAGAAGACTGCTGTAATATCCTGATATGCCTTAAGACTTTAGGCATGATGCATATAATGCACTTGATATTTATTTCAATATATTACATGCATCTGACCTTACATCAGTTGGCTACATTTCAGTCTGATATAATACACAAGAGAAGAAAGCTTTTATTGAAGAAATGATCTGTTGATTCACTGACCTACTTCTTTAGCTGAATAATTACAGTAGGGTGTCGCAGTTAGAATTACACTTAACACCCTGATTAATAACATACAGTATTAAACAGATTTGGATGAAAGTTTATTAAGACCTGATGTGTTACTAATTATTAATTGCACATTGTGTGGATGGATAAAGAAAACAATGATGCTTTATTCCGGAGAGTAAATGATGTAATTTCAACATTAATCTTCCAGAAACTGCATTTGTTTAAAGTCTCAATTCCATCTGCCTCTCACTGTCTGACATATCATAAATAAAACAATGTCAGAGCAAATGTTTGCTTGTGCTCTCCATGCAAGAAGCCACAAACAAAGCATAATGTCTCTAAACAGTTTATTGATTTCAACCGAGGTGTGGAATTATTGCAGAACATTTTCTACTGTGCTGCGGTCTTTGAATATATCTGACTGGATGCTCAAAACACTTCTGAGTGTTTAATCTCATTCTGTTTACACTGACTTTAGTTATTTACAGGAGTGACAACTACAATCGACCACACAATTCACTCCTGAAAGATTCAGATTGCAATAATCAGTCACATTAACCTCGTGCAACCCCACGTCCACATGCGTGGATGTTTTATTTTGGCTTCACTATACGCAACACATAATTTAAATTAATGTACACCTACTGAATACTGTTCACAAGACTCTAGATTGTCATTTAAGGGTTAAACTTCTGCCGCACCGAGTCATATGACACAACGGCATGGCATTGATTTCTGTGGAGCACTTCTACAAATGCATAGCCAACAAAAGTGCCTCTGGTAAGAAACCTCTAAGTTTTTTTTCACTGAAACCTGTTTGGGCATAAAGAGTAACCTCAGTAGTTTCATTTGATATGCCGCTTAAAAAAATGCATTTATTTTTCGCATCAGCGCGCTGATAAACATGATGTCCACATCCATGGATTTTGGGACATAATTTCCTCAAAAGTTGAAAAACAGAATAACAAAATTATTTTGAATAACTTTCAACATTAACACATCTGTGGGTCATTTTGCTTCATTTTAATATAAATTTTGTTATATTTTATCTGTTATCACCGGGTTCTATTCATTAACATTAGTAAATGCATTCCTATATATTCACTGTGCATTATCACATTGAGACTATATCACCTAGATATCATATAGAGACTGTGTCTGTTCCCCGAACTACCAAACACAAAACTCTCACTAAATCATTTAGAAAAAAACTGAATTTAAAAAAAAAAAAAAGAAAAAATAAATAAATTTGAAGATAAACATCATATGAAGGTAGGGCTACTAAACATTAAATCTCTTTCAACCATAGCACTAATTGTAAATTAAATGATTACAGATCATAATTTGGATGCACTCTGTTTGACTGAAACCTTGCTTAAACCGGATGAATATATTAGTTTAAATGAATCTACTCCCCCAGGTTATTGTTATAATCATGAGCCTCGTCTGAAGGGTCGAGGAGGAGGTGTTGCTACAATTTAGCTTGTAAAGTTTTTGGTGTTACTCAGAGGACAGGATATAAATTTAAGTCTTTTGAACTAATAATGCTTAATGTGACACCATCAGATACAATTAAAAAATCTCTATCGTCTTTTGCACTTGCTACAGTATATAGATCACTCGGGCTGTATTCTGATTTCCTTGGTGAATTTGCTAATTAATCAGATCTAGTAGTTCATGTAGATAGAGCTTTACTTGTTGGTGACATCAACATTGACATAGATAATGAAAATAACACATTGGGATTAGCATTTATCGATATTCTCAGCTACTCTCTTGGAGTCAGACTAAATGTAACAGGACCAACTCATCGCCATAATCATACGCTAGATTTAATTCTGTCATATGGAGTTAATATTGATACTATAGAAATTCTGCCGCAGAGCGATGACATCTCAGATCATTACTTCATCTCTTGCTGCGATCAGCTAATGTTACTCAATCTACACCACACTATCGTTCAGGTAGAGCAATTCTTTTGACCACTAAAGATAGCTTCACTAATAATCTTCCAGATCTATCTCATACACTCAGTAAATCCAAAAGTTTAGAAGAACTTGATGAAATAACAGAAAATATAAATACAGTCTTCTCTAGCACTCTTGATAGTGTCGCCCCCCTCGATTAAATAAAATTATAGAAAAAAGCCCCGCACCATGGTACAATGATCACACTCATGCTCCCAAGAGAGCAGCTCAGAAAATGGAGTGCAAGTGGAAGAATACAAAATTAGAGGTATTTCGCGGTGCATGGAAGGATAGTGTCTGTAGCTACAGACAGGAACTAAAAGCTGCCAGGTCAGCATATTTTAGCAAACTCATAGAAAATAACCACAACAATCCTAGGTGTTTATTCAGTACTGTGGCTAAATTGGTTAGGAATAAAGCCTCGACTGAACCAGATATTCTGTCCCAGCACAATAGTAATGACTTCATGAATTTCTTTACTGATAAAATTGAATTAATCAGAAATAAAATTGGAATTATGCAATCATCTGTCACAGTGTCTCATAATTTTCCTCACGAGGAACTTCAATCCTTCGCTGTCATAGGTCATGAAGAGCTAACAAAACTTATCAAAACATCAAAAGCGACAACATGTATGTTAGATCCAATACCAACTAAGCTCTTAAAAGAGGTATTCCCAGTAATCTCAGAACCTCTTCTTAATATTATTAACTCCTTACTATCCACAGGACATGTCCCAAGAAACTTTAAAATGGCAGTTATCAAACCGCTTATAAAGAAGCCACAGCTTGATCCTGGATAATTGACTAATTATAGACCAATTTCAAATCTCCTGTTTATGTTGAAAATACTAGAAAAGGTAGTGTCCTCCCAACTATGTTATATGTATACAATTTCAGTCAGGATTTAGGCCCCATCACAGTACAGAGACTGCACTAATCAGAGTTACAAATGACTTGCTCTTATCATCTGATCGCAGCTGTATTTCACTTCTAGAGCTTTTAGATCTTAGTGCTGCAATCGACACGATAGATCACGATATTCTCTTGAATAGGCTGAAGAATTATGTTGGCATTTGTGGACTTGCATTAGCATGGTTTAGGTCCTATTTATCAGACCGCTAACACTTTGTCTATGCAAATGAGGAATTGTCAAATCAAACAAAAGTATGGAGTGCCACAGGGATCAGTTTTAGGGCGTCTGCTTTTCTACTTATAAATGCTTCCCTGGGAGATATTATCAGGAATCATGGAATAAGTTTCCACTGTTATGCCGACGATACCCAACTTTATATTTCTTCTAAACCCGACGAAAATTCACAATTCTCCAAATTAGCAGAGTGTATCAATGAAATCAAAGACTGGATGGCCAGAAATTTCCTTCTACTTAATTCTGACAAAACAGAGGTACTAATTATTGGATCAAAAACCTCTAAAAATAAGCAGCTAAAATATAATTTGACTCTCGATGGATGTACTGTTACATCATCTTCAACAGCGAAGAACTTAGGTGTTATATTTGATACCAATCTGTCCTTTGAAAATCAAATTTCCAATGTTTGTAGAACAGCATTCTTCCACCCTAAATTACGACACATGCTCTCTGTTGCTGATGCTGAAAAACGAATTCATGCGTTCATGATCTCAAGACTAGATTATTGTAATGCATTACTGGGAGGATGGGTTGGTTTCAAAATGCAGCTGCCAGTGTGCTGACTAGAACCAAGAAACGTGATCATATTAGCCCCATTTTATCGTCGTTACATTTGCTACCTGTTAAATTTCACATTAATTTTTAAAGTCTGTTAACTACATACAAAGCTTTGAATGGTCTAGCTCCACAGTACTTAAGTGACCTTCTACCACGCTATATTCCATCACGTTCATTACGATCACAAAATTCTGGCTTGTTAATAGTTCTTAGAATATCAAAATCCACAAAAGGAGGTAGATCCTTTTCCTATTTGGCTCCTAAACTATGGAATAGTCTTCCTAACACTGTTCAGATGCAGAGACACTGACTCTAAAGACTCATCTATTTAGCCAGACATACACCTCATTTATCCATCAACTCACAATTAGGCTGCTTTATTTAGGTCTGCCAGAACCAGAAACATCTATCATGATCTATAACTCTGCATAAAATATAATGACATCTACGCTGATATTATTCTATTTGTATCCCTGTTTCAACCTCAGGATTCATATCCTGCCGGATGAACTGCGATGCACCTCATTGATCTCTGCCTGCATCACCTTTGTCTATTGATGGACTACACTCTTGAAATGGAATACATAGACTATCATTTAATTGTAATTATACATACATATATATATATATATATGTACATACAGTCATGGGAAAAAGAAAGTACACCCTCCTTCAATTCTATGGTTTTACGTATCAGGACATAATAAAATTCACCTGGTCCTTAGCAGGTCTTCAAATTAGGTAAATACAACCTCAGATGAACAACAACACATGACATATTACACTGTGTCATGATTTAACAAAAACAAAGCCAAAATGGAAAAGCCATGTGTGAAAAACTAAGTTCAGCTGATGATTCAATAGCTTGTAGAATGACTTTTAGCAGCAATAACTTCAAGTAATCATTTTCTGTATGACTTTTTCTGTATGACCTCCATTGTTGTGGAGGAATTTAGGCCCACTCTTCTTTACAACGTTGCTTCAGTGTGCTTGGGATCATTGTCCTGTTGCATAACCCAATTTCGGCCAAGCTTTAGCTGTCGGACAGATGGCCTCACATTTGACTCTAGAATACTTTAGTATACAGAGGAGTTCATGGTCGACTCAATGACTGCAAGGTGCCCAGGCCCTGTGGCTGCAAAACAAGCCCAAATCATCAGCAAACTGCTACAACTTCAGCTTTTATAGAGGTGGTCACACTTGCTGATGATCAATTAATCAAGGGCATTTGATTAGCAGCACCTGGCTACTACTTAGCCTCTTAATTCCTATGGAAGCAGGAAGGGTGTACTTAGTTTTTCACACATGGCTTCTCCATTTTGGCTTTATTTCTGTTCAATAAATCATGACATGGTGTAATATGTCATGTGTTGTTGTTCATCTGAGGTTGTATTATCTTAATTGTAAGACCTGCTAAGGACCAGATGATTTTTATTATATCCTGATACATAAAACCATAGAATTCAAGGAGGGTGTACTTTCTTTTTCCCATGACTATATATATATATATATATATATATATATATATATATATATATATATATATATATATATATATATATATACACTACCAGTCAAACGTTTTGAAACACTTGACTGAAATGTTTCTCATGATCTTAAAAATCTTTTGATCTGAAGGCGTATGCTTAAATGTTTGAAATTAGTTTTGTAGACAAAAATATAATTGTGCCACCATATTAATTTATTTCATTATAAAACTAAAATTTAATAAAAAAAAAAGTTTTTGAAATTGATGACTTGGACCAAATAATAAAGAAAAGCAGCCAATAAGTGCCCAACATAGATGGGAACTCCTTCAATACTGTTTAAAAAGCATCCCAGGGTGATACCTCAAGAAGTTGGTTGAGAAAATGTCAAGAGTACATGTCTGCAAATTCTAGGCAAAGAGTGACTACTTTGAAGATGCTAAAATATAACACAGTTTTGATTCATTTTGGATTTTGTTTAGTCACAACATAATTCCCATAGTTCCATTTATGTTATTCCATAGTTGTGATGACTTTACTATTATTCTAAAATGTGAAAAAATAAAATTAAAATAAAATTATAATAAAGAATAAGTATTTAAAAACTTTTGACCGGTATATATACATACATATGTTCAATATACAAACACAAATCTGTTATATACAGAAGCAAGGGAATGTAAAGGCAGAAGAGGTATGGTATGTTGGATAAATATACATAGACTAAGCTGTGTATTGCACATAATTATTGCTCAAAGGGGCAGTTTTAACTGTTCATGAGATGGATAGCCTGAGGGAAAAAACTGTTCCTGTTCCTGACGGTTCTGGTGCTCAGAGCTCTGAAGCGTCGGCCAGAAGGCAACAGTTCAAAAAGGTAGTGGGCAGGGTGAGTGGGATCCAGAGTGATTTTTCCAGCCTTTTTCCTCACTCTGGAAGTGTATAGTTCTTGAAGGGGGGGCAGGGGGCAACCAATAATCCTCTCAGCAGTCCGAACTGTCCTTTGTAGTCTTCTGATGTCTGATTTTGTAGCTGAACCAAACCAGACAGTTACTGAAGTGCAGAGGACAGACTCAATGACTGCTGAGTAGAACTGTATCAGCAGCATCTGTGGCAGGTTGAACTTCCTCAGCTGGCAAAGGAAGTACAACCTCTGCTGGGCCTTTTTCACAATGGAGTCAATGTGGGTCTCCCACTTCAGGTCCTGTGAGATGGTAGTGCCCAGGAACCTGAATGACTCCACTGCTGCCACAGTGCTGTTCAGAATAGTGAGGGGGGACAGTGTTGGGGTGTTCCTCCTAAAGTCCACTATCATCTCCACTGTTTTGTGCGTGTTCAGCTCTAGGTTGTTTTGACTGCACCAGACAGCCAGCTGTTTAACCTCCCTTCTGTATTCAGACTCATTGTCATCTTGGATGAGGCCAATGACAGTAGTGTCATCTGCAATCTTCAGGAGCTTGACAGAGGGGTCAAAGAGTAGTGGGGAGTGTACACATCCCTGTGGGGCACCAGTGCTGATCGTACAGGTGCTGGAAGTGAATTTCCCCTGTCTCACAAGCTGCTGCCTGTCCGTCAGAAAGCTGGTGATCCACTGACAGATAGACATGGGAACAGAGAGCTGGTGTAATTTAGTCTGAAGAATAGCTGGGATGATGGTGTTGAAAGCTGAACTGAAGTCCACATAAAGGATCCTTGCATATGTCCCCGGTCTGTCCAGATGTTGCAGGATATGATGCAATCCCATGTTGACTGCATCATCCACAGACCTGTTTGCTCAATAAGCAAATTGAAGGGGATCTAGAAAGGGTCCAGTGATGTTCTTCAGGTGGGCCAACACTAGACTCTCAAATGACTTCATGACCACAGACGTCTGAGCGACGGGTCTGTAGTCATTAAGTCCTGTGGTTTTGGGTTTCTTTGGGACAGGAATAATGATTGAACGTTTGAAGCTGCATGGGACTTCACACTGCTCCAGTGATCTGTTGTGAAGATGAGTGCCAGCTGGTTAGCACAGGATTTTAGACAAGTGGGTGAAACACCGTCTGGGCCCTGTGCTTTCCTTGTCTTTTGTTTTCGGAAAAATCTTGACTTTCTGTAACTTGGTATTATTTCACAATTTAGTCCCGCTGTCCACATATGTGGACATCAGTTTTGAGGAAAAGTATTTGCTATAGAATTTTTTATTTTTTTTTTGCATGTTTATTAGGTGCTACTAGTTGCAAATCAAAAAGGGAAATGGAAAATGCACGCAGCAGTCACGCTCAAGTCTCAGTGTACAGAACTGAACAACTAAACCAATTCGGAAGAGACAAAACAGTAAAGTAATAATTGTAAAGCAACAGAAAATGTGCCGCTGCGCCGGTATATTAGAGGCTTTTTTTATTTTACTCTGTTCTAAAATGCGTGTGAGTGTGTGTTGAGCCGCAGTGATGAAAAACACATGCATCTAATCCTCCAAACATTTGATAGAAACCTGAGACAGCTGACCAGGTTGCACAACTCACTGATAAAATAAGCATGTTTTTCCAATTAAACCTCTTTAGTTAGTTTGACCAGTGCAGGTTCTCTATTATACTGTTTATCTCTTTGATCTTTTGCCAAAGCTGGTTTAAATTGATTTGTGTAATATTATAGAACAGACAATATATTTAATTTACAGGGGAATACTTTGCTTCTGTTAATAAATGCATGGGCTTACCTGGGCTAAAGAACTGCGGAAAAGCGGAACGAGTAGAGCGCCCATCTGTGTGCACAAGAGAATATACCGCTGTCACTTAATGCCACTAATAACTGCCACTTAACATTTTAACATCGCCACTCATTATAATGAAATAGAAGCCCCTGATCAAGAACTGGAGATGTTTCTTAAAGGATTAGTTCATCCAGAAATGTAAATTTAGTCATTGTTTACTCACCCCTGTGTTGTTATAACTCTATATGACTTTCTTTCTTTTTCTGAACACAAAGGGAGAAATTGTGAGTAAATGTTGTGCTCAGTGATGTCATACAATGGTAGTTTATGGTGACCACCTCTTCAAGCTTCAAAAGAACACAAAAGTATAATGCAGAAGTCTAATAAATTATTCCATGAGACTCATGATTGTTATGAAAGCATACGATAAGATTTGATGAGAAACAAATTAAAATCAGCGATAGTGACAACAGAACACAACACAGCTGCACACAAAACAGAGAACAGAACTTACTAAACATGTCTGAAGAGTTTGTAGTCGAAGAATTGATGCATTTCTATGCCCAGTCTTATTTTTTGGACCTGTGCCAGTTCACAGCAGACGCAGTTACATGCGCGATACCGAAAATAGAACACAAGCGATGGATAGAATGTACCGTTGCTCGTCACTGCTGGTTAGGACAAAAACTCTGATTAACATAGAAAATATACCTTATATCGCATGTTGTTTGCCGTCAGGTTAGGTCATGGTGTGACTGTAGTGTCCTGTAGCCTCCTCTATGTTTCTGTTTGATTTACGAGTACTCCGTTCAAAAATTTAAGGCTGGGCATAGAAATGCATCAATTCTTGGACTACAAACTCTTCAGACATATTTAATAAGTTCTGTTCTCTGTTTTGTGTGCAGCTGTGTTGTGTTCTGTTGTCACTATTGCTGTGGAGGACCTGTTTTTAGATAAACAAATTGTGTTTTCGCTTGAATGCCCCAATGACGCGAGGGGGCTGTGTGAACTGTTGCTCTCGTGCCCTATCATGAACACACACAGGAGATCAACAGTCAGTGAATATTTTCACTAAATAATACATTAGATTTCAGTTTGTTTCTCATCAAATATTATTGTATGCTTTCATAACAATCATGAGTCTCATGAAATAATTTATTAGACTTCTGAATTATACTTTTGTGTTCTTTTGAAGCTTGAAGAGGTGGTCACCATAAACTGCCATTGTATGACATCACTGAGCACAACATTTATTCACAATTTCTCCCTTTGTGTTCAGAAAAAGAAAGAAAGTCATATAGTGTTATAACAACACAGGGGTGAGTAAACAATGACTGAATTTACATTTTTGGGTGAACTATCCCTTTAAGTATAAGTCACATACCTGATGACTAAGTTCATATATATCTGAAGCAAGAAGAAACATGGTTTATTATTAGATTGAGTAAAGCGTTACCTAACAGTCTTCAAGCAAAGTATACAAAATAGAAGTATTTTCACTAGACTCCACTATATAATATTTTGTTTTGAGTTTTCCTTGATATGTAGGCTACAGATGAAAAGCTTGTTTGAAAATATACTAAATGGGCATTTTAATCTGAAAATAGTCTTTCTCTGTGTGGTCTGATTATTGCTTCAGCTGTTTAGCCATCAGTCACTCAGTGTCAACAGGTTTGTGGTGGAATTCTGTGTCAGCAACACAACATGTTTGCCTTGGCATTTCATTCGTGAGAATACAGACTACAAAGTTTATTCTGCAACATTAGTGGCCCTCACATATGCTGCAAGTTTAACACTGAAAATTACAAGATCTTTGTGGATTGCTTTTGACAAACAATAATGGCTTTAATTGTGAGAGCCTTTACATCCTGCTCAGAGTTACACAACCACATAAATTAAAACCTACAATATGCGTAAACATTAACAGATGAAGTACTGCATTGGTGTTCCTGATCTATGGAGCTCAAACAATGACTGAAGTATTTGATTCTGAATTTTTTTCATTTGAATTACAGACATGTGACATTTAACAAAGTTGAAGATTTTTGCTAATTATTTTATTAATTTTTATTTTTAAATAGCAGATTTTGTGTTCTAAATTGGAATAAGCTGTACACTAAAAAAAAAAAAAATATATTAATATTTACACATTTCAATTTCAGAACAAAATTCCATCAAATTGAATTGAAATGAGTAATCTTTAACTAAATTAAAAAAACTAAATATTTTAAGTAAATATTACCTAAAATTTTACTTGCATAAACCCCTAAATATTTTAAAACATTTTAACCCTTTAAGCTCTGAAGGTGTTTTTAAAGATTTCTTGTTGCAGTGGCATACTCAAAATTAAAGGCTTATAACTTGACAAAAAACAAACAATAAAAAAAAAGTGTTTGTTAACATTGTAAAGAAAACTTTTACATTTTTTAATGATATAGATTGATACATTCTGAGGCTCTCAACCTAAGAAACTGCTGAAAAATCACAAAAAAACATTGGGCCAAAAATGTACTTTTTTTCTTTTTCTGATTTGCCATTATATATCTCTGGTTGTAAATAAGGTGGCTTTGAAAAACTACTTTTGTTTTGTTCCCAATCATGTCGACTGTATCTAAGAAAATGTTTGTGTTGATACAACAAAGAAATCAAAAGTTATAGCATTACAAAAATAATTTATCATATTGTCTCCAAACAAATAAAACATAATAATTGTACATAAGAACTAATTACACATGCAAACACATCAATGACTAAAGGTTTGTATAGCATGCAGACATGATTTTAGTAATGAGATTTCACAGAATGAGTTTCATTCTGTGTCATTTGTGTCATCATTGAGTCTGTGTCATGTATTTGGCGCCATCTCCTGGTGGTCATATGTAACATTGTGCTTCATGTGGATTATAAAGGGTTAAAGGGTTAAATATTTAAGGCCAACATTTTTTTTTTTTTTGAGTGTAACTATTCAGATTATAAAATTACAGATTTTACAGAACTTAAAATACAAATCCCTTAAAATCAGATCTCAGAAATTTAGATTGTAAACAAAATAGGCCAAAGGTCAAGCTTCCATGTTTTGCAGGGAACTTAGTCGAACTTAGCATTTTGGCCAATTGCAGAGCTACCAAAATTCTCTGGCATGGTCCGATATAAAAAATATACCCATATTAAAAAAATAAATAAATTCAAAATAAATAAATAATCTGATGTTTACATATACAAATTTATAAAATATGCCACATATAAATGTCTCATGTCTAGACATCAGCTGAACAGAAATCAGAATCAAATACTTTTATCATTGTTTTAGCTCCATGCTAATCCAGAGGACATTATCAAATTCTCTTAAAGGAACTCTTAAATAGTTCAGTCAAAAATCTACATTCTATCATTATTTACCCATTTTCATGTTGTTCCAAACTCAAAATGAGAATTTTTTAGGAATCTTCATGCAGCTAGCGACTTGGTATATATCATATGGACTATTAAAGAAAATTTTTATGATATTGTTGTGTTGATTTTGTTGCTTTACATAGTTTTGACCGTCATGGTCACTATTAGCTGTTGCTGAATTGAAAAGAGCTGCGTGAAGATCCTTTTGTGTTCCATCAAGATCCAGATACAAGTTCCGCCAATCTCACGGTTTGCTGTGCCTGAAAAATAAGATGAAACACCAAGTCATGAGGGAATTTCATAAAATGCTCATGAATTTTGCATAATTTTATTTGCATTTTCAAACTGACAAAGTGAACATACTGTAGCTTTGATTTTATTGCTAAGCAGGAGGGCTTTGAAGTTTGCATGAGGAACATCTGTACAGAATCAAGCGCATGGATGTTACAAATTCATACAGTCTGTTCAAGGAAGTATTTGATCATTCAGCTGAAAGATACCGAAAAGACGAGAGCTTGTCGTGGATGATGGACTTTCTTCTGAGCATGAGTGGAATGATTGCTCCAAAAACGCTTCAAGCTGAGCTGGCCTATACGCTTATCACAGCATATCCAAATGAACATTCTGTAATTATTTACTCACCCTCATGTCGTTCCATACCTGTATGCTGTTTTCTCTTCTTCCTGTGGAATACAAACGATTTTTTGAAGAATTGGCTATGAACAACATATCTTAGTGACCACGACTGTCAAACTCCAAAACGTGTGAAGAACATCATTAAAGTATCATAGAAGTAGTCCAAAAATAGTAGCGTTGTGTGTGGAAGGGACCCAAATTTAAAATGTTATTCACTGATAATCTTCCCGTCTAATGAACACTGCAAAATATTATTTTCTTCATCAGTATTTTTGTCTTGTTTTCCAGTAAAAATATCTAAACATTCTTTAAACAACATACATTTACTTGAGCAGCATAATGTCATGAGATATTTTGTCTTGTTTTCAGAGAAATCTAATAAAATGTAGTTAAGTTTGTGCTCTTGAATTTTAATCGCATTCAGATTGCAACCAAAAGTGATGCGCTAGATTGAATATGCGGAATATAGAATGTGATTTAAGAGCTGCAGCAGAGGGAAAGTTTGAGTGCAGTTTTTTTATTATTGTTTTACTTAAGTAACTGTAGCCACATTTTTGAAAGTTAGCATTGTTAAAATTGTTCAAACAATGACATTTCTTTTTGAAAAGCAGCTCAAACTACCACTCATAAAGTAACATTTCCTAATGAAAATAATTAACTAAGCACAAATCTGTTTTTGCAACAAAAAAGGCAAAATATCCGATTATGACAGCTGAAAAAAATGTGTAACATCAGACTGTAAATGACAGCCACAAAAAAATTACAATCACAAAACTAATAAAAAAGCCTTCAGTTTTCAGTTCAGGAAATTTCATACAAGCTGTAGATAAAATGTCTGACAGAGCAGCTAAAAGACACTTTAGAGTTGTGCAGCAGACATTAAGACTGGGATTTATAGGGAAAAAACTAAGACATAAATTTTTGATCTGTGACCCTAAAATGGCCTTTTGTCTAGTCTTGTTTTTAATTCTAAGTTCATTAGAGGACAGGGCAGGAACTTTTTTTCTGAAATAGCATTGTGTGCCCTTGCAACAAGTTTTGAGTTCCCTAGCGATAGTTTTGCCTTCCCTCGCGCTAGTTTTGCGTTCCCTCGCGATAGTTTTGCCTTCCCTAGCGATAGTTTTGGCTTCCCTCGTGACAGTTTGGAGTTCCCTCACAATAGTTTTGCATTCCCTCACGATAGTTTGGCGTTCCCTAGCGATAGTTTTAGGTTCCCTCGCGACAGTTTGGCGTTCCCTAGCGATAGTTTTGCCTTCCCTCGCGATAGTTTTGCCTTCACTAGCGATAGTTTTAGGTTCCCTCGTGACAGTTTGGAGTTCCCTCACAATAGTTTTGCATTCCCTCACGATAGTTTGGCGTTCCCTAGCGATAGTT
The DNA here is from genome assembly GCF_019703515.2 of Myxocyprinus asiaticus. Lineage (NCBI taxonomy): Eukaryota > Metazoa > Chordata > Actinopteri > Cypriniformes > Catostomidae > Myxocyprinus > Myxocyprinus asiaticus. The sequence goes on along the minus strand of NC_059353.1, from coordinate 51,315,543 downwards.
TTGCCTTCCCTAGCGATAGTTTTGCCTTCCCTCGTGACAGTTTGGAGTTCCCTCACAATAGTTTTGCATTGCCTCGCGCTAGTTTTGCGTTCCCTCTCGATAGTTTTGCCTTCCCTAGCGATAGTTTTAGGTTCCCTCGTGACAGTTTGCCGTTCCCTAGCGATAGTTTTGGGTTCCCTCGTGACAGTTTGGAGTTCCCTCACAATAGTTTTGCATTCCCTCGCGATAGTTTGGCGTTCCCTAGCGATAGTTTTAGGTTCCCTCGCGACAGTTTGGCGTTCCCTAGCGATAGTTTTGGGTTCCCTCGTGACAGTTTGGAGTTCCCTCACAATAGTTTTGCATTCCCTCGCGATAGTTTGGCATTCCCTAGCGATAGTTTTAGGTTCCCTCGTGACAGTTTGGCGTTCCCTAGCGATAGTTTTGGGTTCCCTAGCGATAGTTTTGCATTCCCTCGCAATAGTTTTGGGTTCCCTCGATACAGTTTTGCTTTCCCTCACGATAGTTTTGGGTACCCTCGCGATAGTTTTGTGTTCCCTTGCGATAGTTCTGCATTCCCTCGCGTTCCCTTGCGATAGTTCTGCATTCCCTCGTGATAGTTTTGTGTTCCCTTGCGATAGATTTGCTTTTCTTCGCGATAGTTTTGCTCTTCCTCTCAATAGTTTTGCGTTCCCTTGTGATAGTTTAGCATTCCCTCGTGATAGTTTTGCATTCCCTCACGATAGTTTTGCATTTTCTCATGATAGTTTTGCGTTCACTCGTGATAATTTTGCTTTCCCTCGCGATAGTTTTGTGCTCCCTCGCGATAGTTTTGGGTTCCCTAGCGAAAGTTTTGCTCTCCCTCATGATAGTTTTGCATTCTCTAGTGATAGTTTTGAGTTCCCTCACGATAGTTTTGCCTTCCCTAGTGATAGTTTTGCTTTCCCTCGCGATAGTTTTGCCTTCCCTAGTGATAGTTTTGCGTTCCCTCATGATAGTTTTGCCTTCCCTAATGATAGTTTTGCGTTCCCTCACGATAGTTTTGCCTTCCCTAGTGATAGTTTTGCGTTCCCTCATGATAGTTTTGCCTTCCCTAATGATAGTTTTGCGTTCCCTCACGATAGTTTTGCCTTCCCTAGTGATAGTTTTGCCTTCCCTAGTGATAGTTTTGCCTTCCCTAATGATAGTTTTGCGTTCCCTCACGATAGTTTTGCCTTCCCTAGTGATAGTTTTGCGTTCCCTAGTGATAGTTTTGCGTTCCCTAGTGATAGTTTTGGGTTCCCTAGTGATAGTTTTGGGTTCCCTAGTGATAGTTTTGCGTTCCCTCACGATAGTTTTGCCTTCCCTAGTGATAGTTTTGCCTTCCCTAGTGATAGTTTTGCGTTCCCTAGTGATAGTTTTGGGTTCCCTCACGATAGTTTTGCCTTCCCTAGTGATAGTTTTGCGTTCCCTAGTGATAGTTTTGCGTTCCCTAGTGATAGTTTTGCCTTCCCTAGTGATAGTTTTGCGTTCCCTAGTGATAGTTTTGGGTTCCCCAGCGATAGTTTTGCATTCCCTTGTGACAGTTTTGGGTTCCCTAGTGATAGTTTTGCTTTCCCTCGCGATAGTTTTGCATTCCCTTGTGACAGTTTTGGGTTCCCTAGTGATAGTTTTGGGTTCCCCAGCGATAGTTTTGCATTCCCTTGTGACAGTTTTGGGTTCCCTAGTGATAGTTTTGCTTTCCCTCGCGATAGTTTTGCATTCCCTTGTGACAGTTTTGGGTTCCCTAGTGATTGTTTTGCTTTCCCTCGCGATAGTTTTGCATTCCCTTGTGACAGTTTTGCGTTCCCTAGTGATAGTTTTGGGTTCCCCAGCGATAGTTTTGCGTTCCCTCACGATAGTTTTGGGTTCCCCAGCGATAGTTTTGGGTTCCCTAGCGATAGTTTTGAGTTCCCTCACGACAGTTTTGCCTTCCCTAGTGATAGTTTTGCGTTCCCTCGCGATATTTTTGCATTCCCTAGCAATAGTTTTGAGTTCCCTAGCGATAGTTTTGAGTTCCCTAGCGATAGTTCTGCATTCCCTCGTGATAGTTCTGTGTTCCCTCAAGATAGTTTTGCTTTCCCTCGTGATAGTTTTGCGTTCCCTAGCGATAGTTTTGAGTTCCCTCATGATAGTTTTGCGTTCCCTAGCGATAGTTTTGAGTTCCCTCATGATAGTTTTGCGTTCCCTCGAGACAATTTTTGTTTCCCTCGCGATAGTTTTGCACTCCCTCGCGATAGTTTTGGGTTTCCCTAGCGATAGTTTTGGGTTCCCTAGCGATAGTTTTGCATTCCCTAGTGATAGTTTTAGGTTCCCTCGCGATAGTTTTGTGTTCCCTAGCGATAGTTTTGTGTTCCCTCGCGATAGTTTTGTGTTCCCTCACGATAGTTTTGGGTTCCCTAGCGATAGTTTTGTGTTCCCTAGCGATAGTTTTGTGTTCCCTAGCGATAGTTTTGGGTTCCCTCGCGATAGTTTTGGGTTCCCTCGCGATAGTTTTGTGTTCCCTAGCAATAGTTTTGTGTTCCCTCGCAATAGTTTTGGGTTCCCTCGTGATAGTTTTGCATTCCCTAGCGATAGTTTTGCATTCCCTCGCGATAGTTTTGCATTCCCTAGCGAAAGTTTTGCGTCCCTTCGCAATCATTTTGCATTCCCTAGCGATAGTTTTGTGTTCCCTCGCGATAGTTTTGTGTTCCCTTGCGATAGTTTTGTGTTCCCTAGCGAAAGTTTTGCATTCCATCGTGATAGTTTTGCATTCCCTTGCGATAGTTTTGTATTCCCTAGCGAAAGTTTTGCGTCCCCTCGCGATCATTTTGCATTCCCTAGCGATAATTTTGCATTCCCTAGTGAAAGTTTTGCGTTCCATCGTGATAGTTTTGCATTCCCTCGCGATAGTTTTGCATTCCCTAGCGAAAGTTTTGCGTCCCCTCGCGATCATTTTGCGTCCCCTCGCGATAGTTTTGCTTTTCCTCACGATAGTTTTGTGTTCCCTTGCGATAGTATCACAATAAACTTACCATGGTTTTACTACAGTAACCATATTTTAACCTTGATATTCATAATGAAATCCTAGTGACAGTACAGGAAAACAAAGTCTATGGTAATAAAAATCATAATTTTGTGCGTATCATGGTTTTACTGTGCAAATATCATAGTTTGACCATGTTTTTTTTTACTATAATAATATTTTGGTAACACTTTAAAATAAGGTTAAATTTGTTAACATTACTAAACAACATTAGTTAACATGAACTAACAATGTATAATACTTTTATAGCATTTATTGGTTAAATGTTAATTTCAACATAACATTTTTAAAATGAAATGTTGTATATGTTAACATTAGTTAATGCACTATGAACCAACAAACTAACAATGAACAATTATATTGTATTAACTAATATTAATTTATTAAATAATATTTTGTATTAACTTTACTGTAAAAATATTCTGCACTTTGTTAATGATACCTAATGCATTTACTAATGTTAACAAATATAACCTCATAATAAAGTGCTACTAATATTGAAGACTGTAGTAATAGTTTTTGGTGGAAAGTAGTAAAATTGTAGTAACCATGCTTGTTGTAGGCTGACCTTTTTTTTTTTTTTATGGAACTCATGGTTTTACTATAGTAATATTTTAGTAACTATGAAAAGTTAAGTAAACATGCTCTTTCTGCAGAAAGAGATTAACCATCTTGTGGTTACTATAGTACCATGGTATTTGTAGTAAAATCAAAATAACCACAAAAGTATGATTTATGCCATAATTTTTGTTTTCCTGTATTAGTACTATGGTTTTACTATGAATATCAAGGTTAAAAAATTGTTATTTTAGTAAAACCATGGAAAATTTATTGCGAGGGAACGCAAAACTATTTCAGAAATAAATTTCCGCCCTGTCTTCTAAGGGGCTCCGTAGGTTTTTGAGCTTGATGTCTGAATTAAATGTGCAATGATGAAGAATAAAGACTAAACGATACTAAGAAAATTTTCTCAAACTTTTCTTATTGTTTGAAACATATTAACAATGTAATTTTCTCCAATTCTCAAACAAATTATTCTTATGAGCCGATTATTTTTAATGAATCAGTAAAAATGACTCACAAATGAATCTCAGACTTCAAGTCATGTCGAACTCTTAATCAATCCTGGCTATTTTTTGCACAATTATCAGATATCTGTAAATACGTTTTCATAAATATTTAGTACACATATGGGTATAAACCAGTTGCAATCCTGTAGTTGTCTATAATGAATCTAATTGCTGCAGTTGTCACCACTGTTACTTCAAGACTCAAGGTCAGACACACATGAGCATTTGTGAATCATTAAATATGAGGATAAATTCACTCTGGGAATGTTAAAGAGGTAATGGGTCAAACTGGGGAGGAACACCTCTGGTCCCTGTAAAATATCAAGGTTCTGTGAGTTATTACCTTGTCAAACCGCCTTAGTTTGTACTAAATACAGAAGACATCTGGAAATAACTGCAGGGTTGATGGAAAATACATGATACTCACAAAATCTTTGAAAGTCCTGCTCATCTTCATTGGTGTTGATTGTTGGTGGAGATCTTACAGACACAGAGCTGGTCTTGCTCTTGTGGGTTTCTTTCCCTAGTGTAAAAGAGCTTTCATGATAGGTGGAATGATGTCTACAACACCACTGCTCACCAGCACATCAGTACATACTGTCCACAAATTACATTCAAATACACTAAAGTACACATGCTGCTCTTTTCTGAGCATTGCAGAATTGTACACATTTTTCAGTGTTATTAACAGTGAATACAAGTGGGACACTTAAGATTAATCCTCATTTTCATTATGTACAACATATATAAAAATCAGCTAAGCTTTTGTGATGCTCCTGTTCTAACCACTCCGTATGGGATTCAAACTGGCGTTTCCGGCATGGGAGGTGGGTGTGCTAACAAGGAGGCTAAAGCCTCTAGCATCAGTTGCTAGTGCATCTCTTGAGGTCAGGAGAGTGAGGTTTATACACATTGCACAGCTGGCCACCGTTACACTCACCCCCCTAAACCTCACTCCCATCTGGGTCACGGCACCATTGTGATGCTCCTGTTCTACCTGCTCCGTACGGGACTCAAACCAGCATCTCCAGCATGGGAGGCGGGTGCACTAACAAGGAGGCAACAGCCTTTAGCGTCAGCCACTAGTGCACCTCTTGAGGTCAGGAGAGTGAGGTTTATACACATTGCACAACTATCTATCAGCTGGCTCCCGTTACACTTTAATGGGATGGACTTATTATGTTTCAAAGAAGAAAGTCAGTCATACAGATTTGGAACGACATTGGAATGCATAAATTCATTTTTGGCTGAACTATTCCATTAGTACAACATAGTGTGCCGTGTTTACTTTTAATAGAGCACAACAGACTGGTTCCGGAAGTAAAAATCCCATTCCTTTATCGCATAGACGAATTAAATTTCAGCGATAACTTATAAACCTTCAAAGACAGACCCTCCGTGAGCTACGAAGTTGTTCATTGCTTGTATATGCTTCCGTTGAAGCCATCTGTCTGCTTTATTTCAGCGTACAAAAAGATGCACCAATCATAGATCCGCTGCCAACGAAACCCGCGAAACATGCCTCAGAGCGACCGTGCGCTCCCATGATGCACTGTAAATTATGTAATCAGGTTGGTCTCCCTTCACCTTTAAACTACTTACTGTATATATCGGAATATTTTGCAATAAACGCCAAATCTATTGTTTCTATACTTATAATCAACAACCTCAAATAAATAGTTGTATATATTCCCATCATTCGCAATGCTTCATGGGATTGTAGTTTGTGCCCTGATTAAAAACAGTAAGTACACAGTCTTGTATCTTTGTCTTTATGTCTGATTTTCAAACACTTTTTTGCCTCAAAACAAAGTTTGTGATGTCGTGATTCTCCTCGGAGGTGGTTGGTTTGGTTCATGAACTCACAACTCTTTTATGAAGGATTTTATTAAAAGTCTATGGAAGAAATGAATGAGGAGAATACTTCGAGAACCCAGACGGCTGAAAAAGTGGGCGGGCACAGTTGCGCTCTATTAGGTATTCATGAGTATTTAGTACTTCAGTGGTTTTACACTAGTTGCTAGAGAAGTATTGAGGAAAAACTTACAGTATTATAAATGAAGCCAAATACTGTTCATAAATAATAAAATGTTTATTCAATTATGTAATTATGATTTCAAGAGAAGCTGATGAAAATAAATGTTAACAATTGTAAGAGATGATATACAGACTTAAACAGTTCAATTAGTTGTGTTTTGCATTTAGAAGTGAACACCTTTCATTCTCATGTACAATATTGCAATGACACCACTTGTTGACAGTTCTGAAGTGGGTACGTTAGTTACAGAGACTTCATTTCAACACAATTTCCATGCTAATGCAAGATACTGCTAGTTGCTGTTTACAAAACTGTACATTGTTGTTTATGTGCGAGAAAACAGAATTATTTTAGGGATAAGAAACACTGCATATGGCCTAACCCTAATGTGCACTGGAAGAAATTCCTGATTTAATTCAATAAAACTGTTTTCCCCCACTACATTTTCATGTAAGCCAAACACCTATCAGTTAAACAGTAGCTAAGACCCACAATCTGCCAATCTAGAGAGCTTTTTGGCATCAGATGTGCTCAGATGCAAAGGCAATTTCAAATCGTATAACATTACATGCATGTTTGAATCATAAGGGAGTTCCATAAATGCATTATGTATGTGATGCACACTTTAACTTCAGTAAAAAATAAGGTTTCATTGTGATATTATGAGGGTCCATTTCAGTCAGGACGTTGCTTGTGTAGACAAGGGCACATGAGGTTGTGAGTTTTGAGACAGTAATTTATTGTGTACCAATTATGAGTTAATTTTATTAGTATGGATTTTTTTTTTTTCCCGAAGGACACACAGAATTCATCATTTGTTCCCATCAGCAGGCCCAGACAGAATCTGTAGATTGTTTTTTTCATTGTCTGCTCTGTTTATGGAGAAAATCTGTGCAATTCTAAGGAATGGATTTAAATGTGATTAATGGCGGGGGGGGCTAAACCTCAAATGAACTTCAGCTGACATAAAAATATGAGCACTTCTGGCGCACGCATTAAAAGTAGTAAAGCATGGGAATTGACTGAACAGAAACAAATACATTGCTTTCCTGTTCTTGATAAACAACAAAGATCAAACTATGTCTTGCTCAAGCAATCAATAAGCCAGGCTTCAGCTAATTTAAACGAGTAATGAACACTTGCAGTACACGCTTTGAAACTCAAAAAAATCATTTGCCTCAAACAAATGTTTTGGTGCACGTTTCAAATTAACCAAATCTGATTTTACCATCAGGTGTCACCAGCGTGAGGAGTTTCAAACACTCTGAAGTTGGAAATAATTTTTATAAACAAACAGTTAATTGATTCAGAGTTACAAAAACATTTGTTTACACTATCATTCTTTTAAACAGTATCACAGCTAACTCAGAGGAACACTAATCTCACCCATGGTAACAAAAAAATAAACCCCTATCATAACATAACATGACATAATTAACATTAAACAGAACTTAAAACAGAACTATAACCCCCATCATTTTTAAATGTTAATTAATAACACCAAACAGTCCCCAAATCCTGCACAGATGTACCTCATTAATTATGCAATACCAACAGCCAATAGCAAGTCCTCTTGCATAAACAACAACAGACGTTGAAGTATATTCCTGATAAAGACTATAATTCGGCATCTGATATTCATTTAAATAGGTAAACGTGCCATTTTGCCTTTTGCACTAAGAAAAGTGAAAATATGCAGACGTCTGATCGGTCCATCTAACCACATTTCTACATTACCCCCGGAACATGAATAAAACAAGCTAGAAATGAATGAAAGTGGATGAGGGCCTGTGTGTTGTTTTGTAGACGCATGTTGAACCATAAGGAGATGTTCCGTTCTCAACAAGTACAGATGTTTATGTAAGTAGTTATAACTTGCATGATATGACTTATATGATATCATAGAATGACCATTTACTGTTTGCACAATGTTATCAGGCTAATCAAGTAAAATAACGTTGATTTAAAACCTACGTGGGTTTCGTGTTCTTCTTCTTAAAAGAGGAAAATTTGTCTTAATTCACAGTAAGGTAAGATATCAAAGATCAGTCATAAAGTCAAATATTGCTTTGTATCCTATTATTGCGGATGAGGAAATGACGTTAACCCTTACCTCTTCAAGACACACAATGTCGAATGCAATATGCATTATAAAACACAGGGCATATTGTGCTTGTGTGACATTGTTGAATGCAGACACAAACAATAAAAGACTGTCAAATGATTTAAGACACATAAAAAAGAGGGACTGATACACAAGAACACGCAGTTGAACCAACAGTGTTCCAGAAGTATCCGAAACTGAAGACAGCGTCCCCGTCAAAGGTATGTGTGAACTGTGAATATAATGGTGTATAGCCAGTCTCTCTCTCTCTGTGCCGGTGGAGTGGAAGCAGATTTCAATCTCTTTAGTTAGATTGGGTCAACATTTGAACTATGGAAATAACTAGTCAGTCACCGTGATTTTGACAATCGTAGAAGCTGGTCTGGTATAAATTGGCCATATTGACTGTGGAATGTTGTTGTGATGACAACATGATTTTGCAGTAGCTTGACTGATAGAGCATTACACTTATGATGTGTAGGAGCAGGATACGAGTCCTGAAGAACACGCGAGTCCACATGTTAGCCCAAAGTGTCATAGAAGCACCACAAAATGACACTTTGTGTTTTTCATCTCATATTTGCTTTTTCTGACACTATCGGTTAGGTTTAGGTTTAAGGTTTAGAGTAGGGAGGCCGGTTTTGTTGATTTAAAACTAGATAAAGCATTTACCTTGAAAATCTCATCTGCTTGGGTGAACATTTAACTCGCTTTTAGCATCACACAGTGGACATTTCACCTCAAAACTGCAGCGATATATGCAATGAAAATCGTAATATTTTAAAACAACGTTGCCGCAGTCACTTCATTTTCATGAGATCAGGCAGATTGGCCAAAATTATAATAACCAAAAATGCAAGGGGTGAAAGATTTGTAGAGCTTTGTGTATGCCGGCCGTTCGGTTCCAATTTTGTGAACATATGCGTAGCTTTCTGCCGTCGCATGTATCTGCTCTTCAATATACTTCTCACTCCAGAGTTGCTTCATTTAAAGTGGATTAAACATCATACTTTATTTACAAGAAAGCCAGTAGAAAATGTTAAATAAACATATACTATATTTTTAAAAGACCTCTTTTCTATGTATAAACAGTATCGTCTGCACTAACTAATCGCAGTTTTATGGGTGCGTCTGCAAAATGAATCACTTTACATCAAAACACATACACATATGTTCCTTTGCTGTCACTACCCACCACATTTTTGGCCGTGCACTTATAGAAGCCATTGTCTCTGCTCGATGGGTTCTGAATAATTAATGAGCCTTGTGGGTGGAGATACTTGTTGCCATAGAGACGAGGCTGGGCACCAACCTTGAACTGCAGTCCATCCGGCATTTCCCAAACCACCTCAGCCTTCGGCGTGGCGAGAGAGAGACAGTTTAACTGAACCGCCACACCTGGTCTGGTGTAGGTAACTGCCGCAGGTCCACTGGTGATGCGAGGAGGATACGCTATTACGATGATAGAAACTGTCAGACTTGAAGATCCATGTTCGTTAGTAGTCTGGCAGAGGTATGTTCCCCTGTCATAGACGGATGCCCTTTGAACAGTCAACGTACCGTTATTGAGAACAGCGTAGCGTCCTGTTTGCATTGGTCTGGTTAGGACGACTCCATTCGGCAAAGTCCATGTCAGCTTGGGCAACGGATTTCCACTTGACAAACAGTTTAGCTGCAAATTCTCGCCACTTATGATTCTAACCAGTGAGCTGTACTTGTTAATTATGTCAGGTTTTCTGCTCGACTCCAACATCACAGTCCTTTCGACGTAACCAGCACTGTTATGCCCTATGCAACGATACCGGCCCACCTCTGAAACGGAAGGTTCCCTAATGAGTAAAGTTCCATCAAGCCGATGATGGAAGCGGAAAATACCAGTTCCACTGAGGAGAGACGTTCCATTGGGGAGAATCCAGGTGATCTCTGGTTTGGGTTTTCCATCTATGGAACAGTTTAAGCTCACTAGTATTCCATCAGTCAATGGGACGGTTTCCGTAGGCAAACTTCTCAGCCGTGGTTTCTCAATATCTTCAGTCACATCAAGTTGAACCTGGAGATTTGCTTCTCCTCCTTCATTGCGTGCAATGCAGAGAAACACAGCAGAATCGCTTTTCCGTACAGCACGGATATCCAGCGTACCATTGCGATGAACTGTGATTCTTGAGCCGTAGTATGGTGCAGGCAGGACAACATTGTCCGGGAGTACCCATGTGATCTGTGGAACTGGATTTCCCTCAGCTTTGCAGTCTACAAGTACATGCTCATCTTTCGAGGCAGTTCTTTTGATGGTGCTGGGACTCTTCAATCCATTGATGACAGGTCCAGACACAAGGACTTCTACATGAATAACTTTCCTGTTCACTCCTGCAACGTTCCTAGCCGAGCAAGTGTAATTCCCTGCGTCAAACCTCTGGATCTTCTGGATGCGCAGCATCCCATCATTGGCGACTTTGTACTTGTCTGATACTGGCAATATGATGTGACTTGATGGTGACATCCATGTTATGGTAGGAGCAGGTTCTCCTTTCGCACTGCAATTGAGGACGACCGTCTCCCCGTAAGGAACTTTGATGACATTGTAAGTATTATTCCGAATTACTGGCGCATCTGCCACCACCTTGATGTGAACTTTCATTTCATCCTTTCCAATCTGATTCTCGGCGTAGCATGTGTAGTCACCTTCCTCTTTCATTCCCACCTCATTGAAATACAGCGTGCCATTGTCAAACACGACATATCTCTTGCCGCGGATCCAGTTGTCATTGGACTGCAGGATGTTGTTGACCATCGTACCATCTGGAAGACTCCACGAGATCTCTGGGTTTGGAAGACCAGAAGCGATGCAGTCAACCATCAGCTCGCCTCCATATGATACCTTGTGATTGCTTAGTGGCTTGTGCTCGATTTTGGCGACTTTCATGATCACGTTGACTTTAAAAAGAATGTAAACATCTCCCATTTTGTTTCTGGCGACACACAGATAGTCACCCTCATCCCTGTGTGTCACTGATTTGATAGTCAGGGTGCCATTACTGAGCACTTTTATCCTACGATCAAAGCTGAAATGAGAGATGAAGCGAGAGGTTTGATTCTGATGTCTATAAAATGCATTATTTGTAAAAGGACCAATTAACTTTTCCTTCTATCGAGATAAAGAGTTGATTGTGCTATGGAAGCATACTGTAACTTTGTAACTCAAAATTTTCTTCCATTTGGAAAAAAAGAGCATACAGTAGCAAGAAAAAGTATGTGAACCCTTTGGAATTAGCTGGTTTTCTGCATTAATTGGTCATAAATTGTGATCTCATCTTCATTAAAATCACAAGTATAGACAAAGTACAATGTGCTTAAGCTAACAACACACAAACAATTATACTATTTCATGTCTTTACTGAACACATCCCATTAAACATTCACAGTGCTGTGGAAAATGAAAGTGAACCCCTAGGCTAAAGACATCAGCAAAAGCTAATTAGAGTCAGGAGTTGGCAAACCTAGTACCCAATTAATGAAACGAGATTGGAGGTGTGGGTTAGAGCTACTTTGATTTATAAAAAGCTTTAAAACATTTTGAGTTTACTATTCACAAGAAGCATCTGCTGACGTGGACCATGCCTCGCAAAAAACAGATCTCAGAAGACCCACGATCAAGAATTGTTGCTTTTGCATAAAGCTGGAAAGGGTTACGAAGTTATCTGGAAGAACATAGATTTTCATCTGTACACAGTTAGACAAATTGTCTATAAACGGAGATGATTTAGCACTGTGGGTACTCTCACTAGAAGTGGCCGTCCAGTCAAGATGCCAATTTTAAAACTAATTTTGGATGCATTACAGCAAATGGCTCCCACATGTCAAGTGACCAATCACGATGCAACACACTTAATACCGCAACAGCAAATAAGATTTGAGTGATTTTTGGTAGGGAAGAATATTATTAATAATGACAGTGATTTTGTTTTGTTCCTTACACTAAACTATTGAATGACTTGGAATATAGCGCACAAATCACATGGACTTTTTAATGAGAATTTTTATTGTGTATTTTTTTTCCCTTGGCAGCATAGAGTTATGCAAACGTTTCCTTTTTTGTTTCCTCAGAAAAAAGAAAATAGTACAGCATTGGAACAACTGGAGAACCACTGTTTGGGGCAAAATGTTTTATTTTAACAATAAGCTGGAATTATTCATTAACCCTTGTGCGTCAATTAAAAAAGTTACTCAGAGGTCCTTAGAGGACAAAAATGTCTGCGTCAGAAAACTGCCATAATAATATTATATATTAATATTATTTTCCACTTTCAATTAGTTATTTTTTTTAACCAACATCAGTCCTGATCATAACTACCAAATATTCATTCATTTTCAGGATTTTAACCCTTTAAATGCCAGTTTGTTTACATAATGCCACTGTTGTTTTTACACACACACACACACACACACACACACACACAAACATTTCTCAATACACACATACAAAACACACACTGACATCCATACCAACACACCCAAACAATTTTAGCTGCATCATTTATTCAATTGTCCTGTAGTGCTCTATAATACAGCAAACAGAGAATAGGGGAAAAGCATGTATTTGCTCCATAGGCTAAACATGAGAAAAATGGCGCCATCTGGTGGAAAATATAAAAATGTAAATTTTGAAGCCAGGGCTCCAGAATGAAAGTATAATATCATAGAATTCATGTATTTATGCTTTAATGGCACTGGGATCAAATAATGCAGTTTTAATGGGTTTCAATGGGGACATTTTTGTCCTGAAGGTCCTGAGTGTAACTATTTTGTGTACACAGTGTATTATAGATGTATTATAGGAACTGAGGTTGAAATATCAAAATTCCCCAAAAAATACACACCTTGGGCAAAATGTATGCCTTTGGCATTAACACAGTCAAAATGATTGAAAAAATGAAAATGAAAAAGAAAAAATGTCCCGAAGGTCACACAAGGGTTAAAAAAATAATGTCAGTCCACTAATATTAATATATCAATAATGCTTCTGTTTACGCTCCTGCTATACTATTTATGCGTTATGTATGAAATGTATGTGGGTGTAAATGTTAAGTAATGTATGATTATTTACTCATATGTTACACTGTGTCAGCCGACCGCCCCCACTCTTCTTTAGAATTTCAATAATGTCTGTCAGGTCTATCTTATATCAAAATGTAGCTGTCGTGCAAATGTAGTGATAGATTCTGTTTTATTACCATTTAATGTGTAGTTTTTTGATGAACAGTTCTGTTGTATGATCACGCCTCGCGGCACCCGTCAGCCTCACCAACCAACCCAAAGGTTGAGACCTTTACTTCCCCCTGTTGAGTTTATCAGCGCTACATTGACACTAGGTACTTGTTATCTCAGCGACAGCAGCACAACTGGAGGCACATAATAAGACATTAAAAATATTCTGAGTTTGGCTTTGTAGATCAGCGCCCCCAATGAGATGCCACCCTAGGCAGATGCCTATATCTGGGTTGACCGGCTCTGTGCCATGGACAAAGATGTCTGTCTAGTGAATGTTTATATAGAAAAATAAATGCATTCGGTGTGAACGGCCCCTAAAACTTGCCTGCAAGTGTTGTCCGATTTGAGAGAGAATCGTACTTTTGAGTCAATGATGGGTCAAAATTATTTTTTTTAAATTCTGTCTCCATTAATAACAAATGCTTGGAAAGGTCATGGAAAAGTTATGGAGAGTGGGAACCCTGGTATGATCTTTTAAATAACCAGAGAGGACAATTATGACACAACACATGGCACTTTAAATGAAGCTGTGGTAATATGGAAGTTCTCATACCTGTAATGTACATCAACCAGTTTTTTAGATGGAGTCCTCCAGATGATCCTGGAATTGGGGCTTCCAGTGGCGGTGCAGTTCAGACTCAACTGGTCTCCGTAGCTCACATCTGTACTCTGTGAAGGGGTGGACATGATTTTGGCCGTTGATGAATTTCTTTTCACTAGTAAACTCACAGTTCTTCTAGACACACCCACAGAATTCACAGCTACACACTCATAATTCCCAGAATCCTTTTCTTTTGGATTGCGGATATACAGTGTCCCATTGGGGAAAACGTACAAGTTGCCATTGACGAATTGTGAGGGACGAATTTGTGCGCCACTCATGGTGACCCATCGTATAGCTGGACTTGGCGCACCCTCAGCAGTACAGTGGATGTACACTTCCTCACCATCATGGACCGTATAGTTTTCCCAGCGCTGTTCCTGAATCATGGAAGGCAACGCTGAAATTTGGAGCCTCACTGACAGCATGTCGGTCCCAGCAACATTGCTTGCTATGCATTTGTAGATGCCCCTGTCCGGGTAGTTAGTGTGCTTGATTTGAAGAGTTCCATTTGCGTGAAGCATAACCCTCTGATCCGTACTGCTAACAGAACGCACCACTGAGCGGTCGGGCAGCACCCAGCTGATGTTTGGGGTCGGGAGACCCTGCGCCTGGCATTCCATAAGAGCACTGTTTCCGAGATAAACAGTCATATCTTGATGACGTGGAAGTGTGATTCTGGGCATGTGCACAGAGACCACCAGGGTCACTGTCATCTTATCAATGCCGTATAGATTTCGAGCACTGCACATATACTGGCCGTGGTCCTGAAGCTGGACATTGTGGATGATAAATGTCCCATTGGACAGGACCTCAAACCGCTGGATTCTGGTATTTGCTGATATGATGGCTCCTGTGGGGGAAAACAATGACAGAATAGGAGAAGCTGTTTTTATTATTTATTTTACAGGTGCATCTCAATAAATTAGAATGTTGTGGAAAAGTTCATTTATTTCAGTAATTCAACTCAAATTGTGAAACTCGGGTATTAAATAAATTCAATGCACACAGACTGAAGTAGTTTAAGTCTTTGGTTCTTTTAATTGTGATGATTTTGGCTCACATTTAACAAAAACCCACCAATTCACTATCTCAAAAAATTAGAATACATCATAAGACCAATAAAAAAAACATTTTTAGTGAATTGTTGGCCTTCTGGAAAGTATGTTCATTTACTGTATATGTACTCAATACTTGGTAGGGGCTCCTTTTGCTTTAATTACTGCCTCAATTCGGCGTGGCATGGAGGTGATCAGTTTGTGGCACTGCTGAGGTGGTATGGAAGCCCAGGTTTCTTTGACAGTGGTCTTCAGCTCATCTGCATTTTTTGGTCTCTTGTTTCTCATTTTCCTCTTGACAATACCCCATAGATTCTCTATGGGGTTCAGGTCTGGTGAGTTTGCTGGCCAGTCAAGCACACCAACACCATGGTCATTTAACCAACTTTTGGTGCTTTTGGCAGTGTGGGCAGGTGCCAAATCCTGCTGGAAAATGAAATCAGCATCTTTAAAAAGCTGGTCATCAGAAGGAAGCATGAAGTGCTCAAATTTCTTGGTAAACGGGTGCAGTGACTTTGGTTTTCAAAAAACACAATGGACCAACACCAGCAGATGACATTGCACCCCAAATCATCACAGACTGTGGAAACTTAACACTGGACTTCAAGCAACTTGGGCTATGAGCTTCTCCACCCTTCCTCCAGACTCTAGGACCTTGGTTTCCAAATGAAATACAAAACTTGCTCTCATCTGAAAAGAGGACTTTGGACCACTGGGCAACAGTCCAGTTCTTCTTCTCCTTAGCCCAGGTAAGACGCCTCTGACGTTGTCTGTGGATCAGGAGTGGCTTAACAAGAGGAATACGACAACTGTAGCCAAATTCCTTGACACGTCTGTGTGTGGTGGCTCTTGATGCCTTGACCCCAGCCTCAGTCCATTCCTTGTGAAGTTCACCCAAATTCTTGAATCGATTTTGCTTGACAATCTTCATAAGGCTGCGGTTCTGTTGGTTGTGCATCTTTTTCTTCCACACTTTTTCCTTCCACTCAACTTTCTGTTAACATGCTTGGATACAGCACTCTGTGAACAGCCAGCTTCTTTGGCAATGAATGTTTGTGGCTTACCCTCCTTGTGAAGGGTGTCAATGATTGTCTTCTGGACAACTGTCAGATCAGCAGTCTTCCCCATGATTGTGTAGCCTAGTGAACCAAACTGAGAGACCATTTTGAAGGCTCAGGAAACCTTTGCAGGTGTTTTGAGTTGATTAGCTAATTGGCATGTCACCATATTCTAATTTTTTGAGATAGTGAATTGGTGGGTTTTTGTTAAATGTGAGCCAAAATCATCACAATTAAAAGAACCAAAGACTTAAACTACTTCAGTCTGTGTGCATTGAATTTATTTAATACACGAGTTTCACAATTTGAGTTGAATTACTGAAATAAATGAACTTTTCCACGACATTCTAATTTATTGAGATGCACCTGTATTTATTAGAAGCCATCATTATTCCACAAAAATCCAGAACCTTTTACAAGCTCAAAGCATTGCATCAATAATCTTTTTATTAATTAGACATCGTGTTTTTCTTGATTTTTATTTGTATCTTAACATTTTTATATGACATGTGAAGTACTATAAAAGGTGCTATACAAATAAAATTACATCTATTTTTACTATTATAGTTTTTACAATAATAATGTTAATTAATAATAATAGTAATAATGTTAGTTTTTGAAAATTTTAGGCATACATAGAGGTTGCACAAAAAGAGGAACATGCAATGGTTATATTGTATCTCTAAAATATGTCATTTGCATTCTCCGTCTCTGGTATTCCAGAATTTTGTCATACTAATTGGCTAGTTGTTTGTTCTACATTTTGATAAAAACCACATACAATAGTTGGCTAGTGCGCAAGGAATGTCAACAACAATCATTGTCTCGCAAATCAAAACGAAACTCAAACATTACGTGACAAAACAATTAATTGTGGCTGGTCTCACTTTCAGAAATAACCTATTCGGATGGGATTAGTTTTTTAAACAACGTTTGAGTTGTAATTTTTATCACTCGACGTCTGAGATTTATTGAACAGGACTAAAGATCTCTGAGTTTTTTACAGAGGTGGGAGTGTCTGTTTTCTATATGTGGGCATTACAGTTGGTTGAACACATAATTTAGGTGATAAAATGAACGTATCTTTTAAACTTTATCAGTTTAAATGTAAAATTACTTGTCATTTAAAAAAATATTTTTAAATAATTACATTTATTGATTGAATTGTAACATCAATTATACATTATTAATTCACGAGTTTATAGAAGTGGCTGCCTATAATAAACCCAATGAAATAACATTACTTGATTGAGCAGAGAAATTAAGGTGATTATCTTACCTGACGCTGATATTATTACAGAGGCCAGTCTTAACAGTTTCTGCAATCTTAGCTTTACTTGTTAATTTTATTTTCTTATATTTCATTGGATGGCAAAAAAAAAATCTTCATCCAAATTGAAAGCCGCGCAGCAGGCAAAGTATGATCTTGATGGTAGTTCATGTAGGTAAAAATAAATGAGGAGAAGCACTGTAAAAATTAAATATCAACAATCACAAATATTCGCTTTCGGACAGGATTCGATTTTTCAGAGGACCCTTATATTAGCTGAAAAACAGTAGGTAATTTGCATTGGAATTTTTTTCCTCTCTTCCAAATTAATTTTTTTCTCTCTTCAAAAATGTTTTTTTTCTCTCTTCAAATAAGAGAAAAATATTCTCTCTGAATAGTTCCGACGCTGAATTCTGATTGGATGAGCTACATTTGAAGCCATTGTTCAATTAATGTAAACACAACTTGCATAACACATTCTGTATTAATGTGCAAAATTTTATATTAAAGGAAATGTTCACCCAAAAATGGAAATTCTCTCATGATTTACCATCTCAGATGTGTATGACTTTCCTTCTTCAGCAGAACCAAAATGAAGATTTTTATAAGCACATTTCAGCTCTGTTTGTCCATACAATGCAAGTAAACAGGTGCCATCAGTCTGCTGTCTGTTTGACGGTCCAAATGTCATATTTAGGCAGCATAAAAGTAACCCACATGATTCCAGTCGATTAATTAATGTCTTCTGAAGCAAACTGATAGGTTGACGTAAGAAACAAATCGATAATTAAAAAGTTTTTAACTATAAAGTGTTTGATTGTTGTTCATTCCTCTGTTGTATACAAACAGAGGAAGACATTAATTGATCGACTGGAGTCATGTGGATTACTTTTATGCTGCCTAAATATGACTTTTGGACTGTCCAACAGACAGCAGACTGATGGCACCCATTTACTTGCATTATATGGACATTCATTTTTGGGTGAACTAACCCTTGCATGTCTATTAATATTCATGGACTTTCATGGCTTGTTGCTTTAGTATTTCACTTCCCTTTTCACAATGTAACTGTACTGCAACTCCTTGTCATGTCATATGTGAATCACCTGTGGAAACTTTAGTCCAGGTCAGGAATGGTTTGGGCTCCCCCACTGAATCACACAGCAGTTGCACATCTGTTCCAGCATTCACAGTGATGGTGTGGAGTTTGGCAGTAGTAATTCTGGGTCTCATTGGCAGGACAGCTGGAGTTTGGGGTCGTTGAGGTAAAAGAACTGTGCTCGACTGTCTGTTTATGGATTCCCCATGGATCTGAATCTGGTTGTTTGGCTGTCTGGTTCTTGAGGTATTTGTGGGATTTGAGCTGGTTGTGGTCAATATTTTCGGTGTTGTCGTTGATTTGATGTTGTTGACAGATCTTAAATCCACAGATGAGGTGATCTCGGAAGGTGTTCTGATGATATTGGGCCTAAAAACTACAGAAGGATTTCTACTGTGATAGAAAGGATACCTATTATTTGTGCTGGGAATTCTAATACTGTGTCTGGCATCTATGTAGTTTGTTGCAGGATTTCTTGAGTAAATTGGGATTTTGTTGTCTGGTAAGGGAAGGCTGGAAGTTAACGGGTTAGCAGGTGTTGTGGTGGTTGTAGAAAGTAAAGTGGTTGCTGTAGGTAGTGTTGTTATTTTAATGAGTTGGGTTGTAGTGGGAATTATGGTTGTTGTTACTGCAGATGTAATTGTGGTTGAAGTATCTATAAATGTTGCAGGAACAATCAAAGGTTCATGCTTTGGAACCAACTGTTCCCTTTGGTCTTCCTTAGAAAATGAATTTGAAAATGAGTTTTCATTGTGAGTAGCAAGAAAAGGTGTTTGTGAACTTGCTTCCAAAGACCCTGTTTGAATTCCAACAGAGATGATGGATGTTGTAGGTGTCTCTGTTGTTGAGGGAATAGATGTTTGGTTTTGAACCAATCCTTCTTTAAAGCGTTCATTTGGATGTGAATATGTGGCCAAAGACTTGTTTTGAATCCCAACAGTTGTCTTTGTAGTTGAGGAAAATGATATATGGTTTTGAACTGATTCTTCTTTTTTAAAGCTTTCGTTTGGTTGTAGAATTAAATAATTTTCTGGTGGCACTGGAGTGACTACAGATTCTTCTTTAGAAGTAACATTTTCCCTAGAACTACTAAGTTCCAACGTATCATTCTGTCTTAGAACATCCTCAAAGTGCGATTCCCGCACATGGAAGACATCCGATGTAGAATCATCTGGGTTCAGTGTTAAGCTAATTTCTGTTGCATCAGTTCGTAACACAGTTGAAAGGATGTTTGTAAATTCCTGCCGAGAAGTTGTCAGTGGGACATTTTCAATGCCAGGTTTATCTGTTGGATCGTCATGTATGGGAACAAAGTTCTCATCCATTTCTTCTGCAGATGCATTGTCTTCATCCTTTTTCTCTTCTAATGGAGTAGTGTCTTCATTTTCTAATCCCTGAGTCAAAACTCCAGACAATGTTGCCATTGTAGTGCTCATGGGGTGAGATGTAGAGCGACTTCTAGAGCTAGTTGTCTCCTGAATTTCAAGGAAATCAATTGGCTTCACTAAACGGATGTCTGAACCAATTTTCCCATCAGAAAATATGGTATTTTCCTCATTAATTCCATCTGTTAATGTCCTCTGGAAAGCTCTAGTAGTTGGATAGACAAATGTGCTTTTAGTTGGAGTTGTGGGGTATACATGAACAGAAGCTCTTGTAGTTGGATGAACCGATGTGTCTTCAGCTAGGGTTTTAGGTTCAGTGGTCAATGATACAGTTTGAAAATTAACTTCTGCTACAGTAGATGTTGACCATGGTCTTCTTGTAGTAATTTTTGAGAATGGCCTTCTTAATGCTATGCGCCGCCTGCCTCCGAAACGCCTCCTAGTGCTCCAGTGATCTTTTGCTCTTGATTGTGTTGAGGCAGTTGGAGCTTCTTGCTTAATACTGCCAGTTGAAGTATTAGTAAATGAAGTGCTGACAATACGTTTTCCAGCATCAAAACCACCCGTTCTGGAGATATTACCCACACTCTCTGTCTCCAGTTTGATGACAGGTCCCAAGTTTACTCGGTTATTTTCTGTCTGCTCATGTGGACTTATGGTGCCCACATGCCTTCCTTCTGCAACATTTATCTCTGTGATCACATAATCGGAAGCAGCTGTGGGATATCTGGTGTAAGTCACTTTGTCTGAACTAGTGTCTAACTCTGAAGGAGCAGTTTGGTTGATGTTATGGTTTTGTTCCTCAGTCTGAGGTGTAATTGTTGGAGTGTTGTAAACATGATGACCCATTTCGTGTGGAGTGCCGAAAGTGTTTGGTTCTTCTTGTGGATTTATGCCATCTGGAGATGAACCCTCTGTGTTGTCAATCGTTCCTGGCTTTGCTAAATTCACCGGTGAAGAATGCTGGACAATGTGGCGTGATGTGTTGGCCGTTTTCTCACGAATTTTGGCCAAAATATCGGCCCATTTCTGGGGGTCTATTATGTTCTTTGTATTAACACTTCTTTGGTTTTGCTCTCCGTGCATGCCTTTCCTAAAAGGACGTCTATGGCGGACGTTGCCAAATGACTGTCCTTTTTTTCTTGCATTTGGACCCCTCCTTTGGTTAATGAAGCTTCTGTTTGGTAGTATTCTCTCTTGAGTATTGGAATAATCTCCAGAAGCTTCTTCCATTTCCTCCAAAAAGGCTTTTACCTTAGTGGACACACCTGCAACAGATTGTGGTCCAATGGGAAACTGTTTTAGTGGCTGGATTGGTTTCCTTCTCAAGACCGTGAGTTTAGTTGCCAGTACATCCACACCATGCTGATTCATGGCTACACATTTGTGATATCCATTGTTGTTGAGTTGGCTATTTGGAATGAAGAGAGTCCCATTGGAATAGACTACGGCCCTGGAATTGTTTGCCTTTGCATTCACTATACGGCCATCTGGAAATATCCAATTTACCACCGCATCTGGTGCTGCCATAGTAATACAAGGCAAAGAAGCAGACTCGCCAACAAATCTAGTCAAAGCGCTTCCAACCTCTTCACCTGTGAGCGGGGTTGACGACTCCACAACGGAAAGACGGAAAGGCAGAATATCAGTATCTCCTACAACCTCTGCAATGCAGTAATAAACTCCAGAGTCTCGGTGGTTGACAGATTTAATGTGAAGCGTGCCAGTGCTAGAGACAGATACTCTATTGTCAGGTGTTCTGAATGCAGCTTTAATATCTGAACCATCAGGCAACATCCACTGAATGGCCACGTTCCCAGAGCTTTGCACATTGCAGTCCATTTCAATTACACCACCCACAATAGAGCTGAAAGTTGTTTGGGTTTTATTGTTATGTTGAATCATGACCCAAGATCTCCTCTGCTGTCTCATGAGTTCCCTGTCTGTATTGATTGACAGATAAGTGTTAAGAATAAGCCTCACGCTCTTAGAAGAGGAATAGAGCCGGTTCAACTTTATGTTCATAAAGGATTGCATTAGCCAAGACGGTTGGGCTAAAACATTGGCTCGGACTCCAGTGTAGTAGAAGGCGTCCTTTTCAATGTCCTGCTTGTATCTGTAGCTCACCTGCGGCTCTTTGGTTAACATGATTTCCCTTCGTAGATGCACAGGCACTTCGCTGTAGTATGCAAGAAGCCTCCACAAGCTTTCATAGTTGTCTCTATCAATAGGACATTCCAAGTCAAAGAAAAGACTCATGTTTGCAGTGATCTCCAGAGATTTGGTGTAATTCCAGCTGATTTTACTGGACTCTCTTGGTTCTAGTATTTGGCAGATGATGTCCGCTTTAGTCCCATGCTCATCGGATAAAGTAAGGGAGATATTTCCAAATGGTGGTTTGATCCTGTCGATGGGCAGAAGTTCACTGATGTTCTCCTCATGTGAGATGTCCTTTCCTGAAGACCTGATGGCTGGTCCTGAGCAGATGAATTCTTTAAAATCAGAGATATATTTTCCTTTAAAGTGTTTAGGAGAGGCGCACAGTGGACATAGCTGGCCACTGAGAAATGTTCTGTCCTTCTTACATTTCATCACACCTGGGAAAAGATCAATAAAAAAGCCAGAATTTAGAAGACTGAATTCAGTATTTCACTCAATGTTTCTACAAGTTTATCGCAATCATCTTCAGTGCTGGGGAGTAACTACTGTAACTAAATGAGTAGCTTGTAACTTGGAATACTACAGTTTCAATGTAGCTTTCCCAACACATCCACCTCTAATTTGCACTTTTAAAGAGCCCATGAAATCAATATTGGAGTCTTGTGTCTTGTTTGGTGTTAGTTGTTATGTCTGTTAGCCATGTCCTGTATATGCTAGTGTAATACTAATAATAGAAACATTTACTTTAAGCAGATATACACATATACACCAAAAATATTGATGGCATCCTCTTGCACTCAGTATCTATAATAATTGTGCAACACCTAACAATAGAAATTAGAAAATTATGGTTCACGCCTATGATGTAACCTAAAGGCTATTGGCAATTTAAAAACAACAGGAACAAGTTTTTAACCCTTGTGCATCAATAAAAAAATGTTACTCAGAGGTCCTTAGAGGACAAAAATGTCCGCGTCAAAAAACTGCCATAAATATATGATATATTAATATTATTTTCCACTTTCACTGACTTAGATTTGTTAACCAACATCAGTCCTGATCATAACAACCAAATATTCATTCATTTTCAGGATTTTAACCCTTTAAATGCCAGTTTGTTTACATAATGCCACTGTTGTTTTTACTCACACACACACACACACACACACACACAAACATTTCTCAATACACACATACAAAACACACTCTGACGTCCATATCAACACATACCCAAACAATTTTAGCTGCATCATTTATTCAATTGTCCTGCAGTGCTCTATAACACAGCAAACAGAAAATAGGGAAAAAGCATGTATTTGCTCCATAGGCTAAACATGAGAAAAATGGTGCCATCTGGTGGAAAATACAAAAATGTAAATGTTGAAGCCAGGGCTCTGGAATGAAAGTATAATATCACAGAATTCATGAGTTTATGCTTTAATGGCACTGGGATCAAATATTGTAGTTTTAATGGGTTTCAATGGGGACATTTTTGTTCTGAAGGCCCTGAGTGTTTTGTGTTTTGTGTACACAGTGTATTATAGATGTATTATAGGAACTGAGGTTGAAATATCAAAATTCCCCCCAAAATACACACCTTTGGCATTAACACAGCCAAAATGATCGAAAAAACTAAAATGAAAAACACAAAGGCTTAAACAAGTGCGTTTACATGAACAATATTACAACAATTATGCTTAATTTGCCAACGTGTGTGGTCATGTTAATGCCTTAAACCATTGCCCCCTAAAAAAAGAAACAAAGTTTAAGCATAAATCGAATTTACGTTGCATGTAAATACCTTAACTAACGTTCCTACTGGCTTATCCAATGTGTGCAAGTTTTGTGCAAATAACTAGATGATTTCAAGTCCCATGTAAGCACAGTTTTCTTGTGTTGTCTGATTTTTTGAAGAAACTGATTTTTAGTAGATATCAGTGTATTGATGTGCATATAAACATGCTCAGTATGTCCATCGCCAACTTCCTGTTTCAATAGTAAATATGTCAACACAGAAAATATGTAAAACTGTGCTCGTCAAGCCATTTCAATGTGTCTTTAAATACAGTAACACTTTCTATAAAGCCCATATTTATAATGCATTAGTAATGTCTCATAATACACCTTATAATATGTTATGACTTCTCATAAATAATTGTAACCACAATTATAATAATGACCTATTCAGAGTTATACCTTAGAGTATAATGCATTATAACACAAACAACATCCAATTTTATATGCAGAAGTTATAATGTATTATATATATTTGTAATACATATGCTTTAAGTAAAGTGACAAAAGAACTGTCTTATAAACATTCATAAGATATTATTAAGTGGTTATAAGACATTACAAGTCATGCTGGAAGTTATATACATTACACATGCACAAACACACAATAACACACATTCAATGCACATTTTGAGATATTATGAAAAACACTTGTAAAGCTACAAGATTAAAATAGATCAGAAACTCGAAATATTTAATGTTGATCACACATGTAAACACACTCAAGAATAAAATAAAAATAAAACTGATTCTATACTGAACTCTATTCAATAAACTTTAATGTTTGTGCATCTTATTTGGAGACTTATTTGATAAATAACTTCCATTATATAAGTTTGACTTGTAATGTTAGTGTATGTTACATGTTTATGTTATGGCTGTTTATAAGCAGATATTGCTTTTGTACTTCTAATATGATCACATCATAAAGACTTTTAACTGTTTACATTATACAGCACTTATACTTTATTAACTTCTGCTGTATTAACAGTGGATGTTGCTTGTGTTATAATGCATTATACTCTAAAGTATAACTATGAATAGAGGAAGTCTTATAATGCATTATAACTGTAGTTCTATTTATTTATGAGAAGTTATAACTTATTATAAGGTGTATTATGAGACATTTTGAATTCAGTATAATGCATTTATAATGCATTTACAATGCATTATATATATATGGGCTTTATAGTGAAATACATTTGAAATGAGAGGACCAAACTGCAGTTACACAAATAGGAAAACAGCAGATACATTTTTGTAATCCCTCATATCTGAAGTTTTATTTTTAAATATAAACATTTATACTAAGTATTAACATGTGGGTATATGTTTTAAAACTGATATAGCCAGCTTTGAGAAAGTATGATATCTAGAGTAAAATGGGATTGGACATGTGAAGTGTATAAGACTGGTGATGTACCTGAATGATGTGTTCTCCAGTCCTGTATCCAGCTCATAGCACAGTCACAGCTCCAGGGGTTCCCATATAAGAAGATGTTCTCCAGCTGAGGCATGTTCTTCAGCATGTCTCTGGGCAGATTGCTCAGAAGGTTGTCAGACAGGTACAGGTGCTTCAGTGTGGACATGGGAAACTGCTGTAACAGGGTGAAGGTGCTGAATGTAGCAGGATGGAGCTTCTGCAGGTGGTTTCCCTCGAGATGAAGCAGCCGCAGTGATGTCAGACCACTGAAAGCGTCAGGGTGGATGAACTCGATGCGATTGTGGTCCAGATGGAGCCTCATAAGGCTTGACAAACCAGAGAAACTGTGGCCAGTGATGACTTGCAGTTTATTATAGCTTATTTTTAACACCTGCAAGAAAAAAGAAAACCATTTTTGGCAAGTGAACTCTGAATGTGCCACAATTATAAGACAAGGTATCTAATAAATTAATTTAAACTCAAATCAGTGTTTCATGTATTTATTTATGTGGCAATTAAGTCTTGTAATAAGCTGGATAATGAGCAATCTGAAGGTAAACAGAACGTCCACGTAAACCGGAAGTGAAATTAAGTTGTTTCTAGAGGCTCTGTGATTTCTTTTTTCTCACGTAATAACATCATTTCAACGCAAACCAATATTGCATGTCCATTAATTTATTTATTTGGTAGGCAGCTGTGTAATAAGCTGGATGATGTACAGCCAACTAGTCGTTATTGCAAAATAAACCCTGTCCTTCAATTTGTATCGGGGTCCTGATCACCCTGTTGTGTTTATTTTGCAATAACGAACAGCTGATTTTACATTATTCCTTACAAAATGTCTTACAGGTTTGGAATAACATGAGAGTGAAAACATAATGACAGAAATATTTGATTAAACATTCCTTTAAAATTTAAGTTCCTTTTTATCTGTCAGAACCAATAAATTAAAATATATGATGGACTCGTGCGCTTCAGAGGACAGTTTTTTTTACCTGTAAGGAAACCAGATCCTGAAAGGCACTATCTGGAATTTTATGCACATTGTTGCCGTGCATCATCAGCAGCTCCAGTTTTCTCAGGCCACCAAAGGCGACGTCTGTGATGTGATTTATAGTGTTAAACCTATTCAAGGTGAAACGCATCGTTATCAACCACATTTTCATTTGTTTAGACTTATTTCTTTAAATACATTGTGACTCAAAGACCCTAAATTTTTACAGACATGTAGAATAATTAATATATCATGTACACTACAAGTCAAAATTTAGTTCACACTTGACTGAATTTGTTTCTCATGCTCTTAAACACCTTTTTTTTCAATCTAAAACCTTATGCTTAAACCCCTTAAACTCTGGTGCATGTTTGGGCTGCTGCCCACAATTTTTCACAGTTAAATTTAAAAGCTCACCATTCCAAAAAAATGGTGACTCACCAGTCACATACTGTGGACTAATTGCAAAAAATTGGTCTCGTTTTTCAGAGAACCCCCCCAAGTAAAATAAAAATACTTCAATTATTCATAAATAATATTGTATGTGTTTATAATCTTATGATAACCAAAGTTTTTTTGAAAAAATAAAATACATTAAAAAATAAATAAATAAATATTTTTTTGTCCTAACTTTGTAAACATGTAATTCTGGTTCTGTTCACTCTACCTCACTTTGAAAAGTCTCATTTTGTTCCACTAGGTGGCAGAAAGCACTAGAAAAAATATTTTTTCTCTATTACATTCCATCACAATATACAGATCTGAAATGTAGGTGGCGCTCTAACACATTTTAACCCTCACAGATGTGCTCGTCCATAGACATTCAGTCTAATTTTCAGTTCAAGCACCACCCTCATTGTTTCATTGAATATCTCGGCCTCTGAGTGGACTACAAGCTCAATCTAGGTGTCATTAGAAAGCTGAGCTCCTCCCGTTTGTGATGATATATAACATTTTTCATTAATAGTCAAAACCATATCTTCTATTTGTTTTGTATGCTTTATCTTCTGGATGGCATATTTTGTTCTGGACATCTAAGATATAACATTGGATTATTCAGCCAAGAAAGCTCACAGAGAAGTAAAAAAAAAAAGACTCTTTTTTATTTTTATAAAACTTCCTAAGGTAAAAGCAGATATAAAGTTTTTGGCTATTTGCATTATTGGAGCATAAAAGAGACGTTTGTATTTGATGACAGACAGAAATCATATTTCACTTTGTGATTCTTTTGAAAATCTTTTGAACTGTGGTATACAGTAGCTATACAGCCATATTCCTGAGAATGAGAGCTTTCATTTGATATATGACTTGTCCATTTAGGTGCTATGTGAAGGACTTTTATTTTTATATAAATATTTCTACCCCGTTACCTCTAGGGGGCGCTAATTTTCAACGTGAATGTTTTGAGGGCTTATTTTTTTATTTTAAGTAACATAAATGCAGAAGTGAAGGTTATCTCTGAAAAGTTCAGATTATAAGCTTTCAAATGATACCTCATATGCCTGACTTATGTATACGGAGACTTTAAGGTTTTAAGCGTAAACATTTTTCACACTATAGCGCCCCCCTTTGGACCCGCTGGCGGCTCCATAGATTTTAAGGGTTAAATGCTTGAAACTAGTTTTGCAGATAAACATAAATAAACAAATGTATGTTACAATAGTAACATATTTATTTTTTTAATGGATGAGTGTAGATGGTGAAGGAAAAAGCATTCAGAAATTGTTAGTTCCATTGACTTCTAAAATGTTGATGGTAACAAAGGCATTTCCAGACTTTAGATTGTTAGTGTAAATAATCATGAAGCTACACAGTCAAAGCAGTTGACAGTGTGCAGTAACTCACCCAAGATTAATGCGCTGAACTTGTGTGGAGATTCCCGTGGGCACCTTGGTCAGCGAGCGGAAGGTGCAGTGAACTTCAGCGGGCACGTAACAGGCGCATGGCCGCGGACAAGAGCCGGTGGAGCCCGGAACACTGACGAGCAACATCAGCATCAACCCGATGCGTGAAGAGCCCATGATGCCCATGACAGAATGAATCACTGAGACACACAGACAGCTCACAGAATTATATCTTTAATTTAGTCAACATGTGCTGTAAAAACAAAACAAAACCAAGAAATTCTAATGGAATGAAAACAGGACAATCTGAAACTTTTTTTCCCCAAAAGGAATTTCCATTTATACAGTTTGGATTTGATCTAAATTATGAAAGAAATTCATTCAACAACACATTCAGATATGGTCAAGCCTTTTTAAATAATTTACAATTTTTTAGTTTGAAAAATAATTTAATTAGGAACCAAATTAAGCCAGCATGCAGCCAAAATTAAGACCCCAACAGCCTACATCAATAATAAAATATTTATGCATTGATTGTGTATGGTTTATACAATTATACCTACATTATACAAATTTCAAACGAGTTTGAAGATGTAACAGTTTTATTTCATGTCAAGTTTTCATTCAAAAGCACTGGAGAAACACTCACCTTGCAGTTCTTGCACACGACTGAATCTTGAGCCTTCATTTTCTTAAAATAGTGCACATTTTAATCAGTTGTAGGCATAAAATCCACTAGAACATCTGAACATCTTAATCAAAAATGACTCTTGAGATTTGCATAACAACAACAGGGAAATTAGAAATAAATCTAGACAAAACGGGCTGCTTATTCAGTGAGGAAAACCTCCAAAGATTCATTTAATAAATAAATGACAGCGGAATATTCCATAAGGATCCAGTTAGACCCGTCCAAGTCTTTGTGCAGGAACCCTGGAGCTCCAAGAGTTCAGCTGTAAAAGAGTGATTGTGAAGCTCAACCTTCAGTTCAGTCTGTAGAGGAGGAGCCAACAGGGAAAAAAGAGGAGTACATCTCTACAAGAGCAACACAATGACAGTTTGAACATCAGAAATGTCATTCATTTCAAGATATTTATGGGTGTTTCTTTAACTTTGGACCATCAAGTCCCAAGGGTTGATTTTCACCAAAACAAACAGAACTTTTTTTAACTTTTTGTTATATGAAGGTCTCGTTAAAACGGGATTATAAACTTGTCATCATAATTTATTTTTGGCACCTTATTCATCACCTCACCAAACAATTTCGGCCCTAATTAAGTTTGTTCAGAAGTTAGTGTACTTGTTAACCAAGTGGACAAAAGTGTGAGTAAAGAGCATGCTTGAGATGAAATATGGCCAATAAACAGTGAAATCTCACTTTGTTTTGATTCGTCATTTCCAATCAAACTGTAAAAAATGTGAAAATGTTTAGTTATGTTTATTTAACATGCATAAAATGTTAGCTATGAAATTAGTTTTCGGTCATTTTTATTTCAAAAATGTAAAAAATGTTGGATATCAATGCCAAACCGATCAGTTTTAATTAAGAAACAAAGTTCAACGACAAAAAGTGAACTTTCTTAAAAATCCACAAAAACACACAGTACACCTAAATCCACTTGAAGGTTTATCAGGGTCATGATCTGATCTTATTCTGGGAAAAACACACCTTTATTTTAACACTGACAACGAAGTTGTATTTTTCAATATTTCAAGTAGTCAAAAGTTTCCCTAACTGCAGAATCCCCGTGTCACAGGGCTATTTTAATCCTGGTGCCCATTGACGACCTTTCTTGTCCTTTTGCAATCTGACACCATTCTTTACTATAAATAATTCCTGCAAAAAATTAACCATTTGCCTTAGCTATCAGCCAAAGCATTAGTGTCTGTACAAACTACACAACATGCACTGATGTATGAAAATAAATAGTGATTGGAAGCTTGATATTTTAATCATCACTTCTAAATGCGTGTTCACTCAGTCTTTATGAGTGTGGCGATTGTTTGCTCAGAAGTTCAGAAAACAGAAGCTTCCAGGACGTGTTCAGAGGTGGTTTGGGCTGGTCCTGGTCTGGCTGATAATTCAAGGAGAAGGAAAGAGTTAAAAATATGTTGGATTCAGAATTGCACGGCAGCTTTTATTGGATATTTTACGTAACAACAGAACTGTGTTTCGATTCATAATTGTACATTTAACTAATACAGGAGCCCTTTGTGTTGTATTTTTTGCATTTATGCCCCTAGCAGACAATTTCTTGCCAATGCAACTCATTATGCATCTTAATCTATTACAGTATTTTATTAAACCTTTATAGTACGGTGTACCCATAACAATTTATTATCTCAGCTTTCAGAAAAAGC